>NW_026727427.1:0-32770 GCF_029784015.1 Lycium ferocissimum
CTTCTTGTTATGCTAATGTTGATTGTACAACAAAGATGGTTCGATTTCAGTTTCCAGGCGGGCCGGTCCTAGAGTGGAAGGGCAATGCTGCTTCGCCTAGGGGTACGTTTATTTCCTACCTTAAAGCAAAGAAAATGATCAGAAAAGGGTATATTTTTCACCTAGTTTGAGTTCAATATACAAGCGAGTCGCCGACTCTTGATGCATTCTGCGGTTAATGAGTTCCCAGAAGTGTTTCCAGATGAGCTTCCAAGCATTCCCCCAGAGAGGGAGATTGATTTCACTATTGACCTATTGCGAGACACTCAGCCAATATCTATTCCTCCTTATAGGATGGCACCTGCGGAGTTGAAAGAATTAAATGAACAGTTGAAAGATTTACTTGAGAAGGGCTTTATTAGGCCTAGTACATCGCTGTGGGAGCGCCGGTGTTATTTGTAAGAAAGAAGGATGGCTCTTTGCGAATGTGTATTGATTATAGGAAATTGAATAAAGTGACTGTAAAGAATAAGTATCCGCTCCCGAGGATCGATGATTTATTCGATCAGTTGCAAGGCGCTAAATATTTCTCGAATATAGACTTGAGATCAGGACATCACCAGGTCAGGATAAAGGAAGAGGACATTCCGAAGACGGCATTCCGGACTAGATATAGCCACTATGAATTTCGTGTTATGTCGTACGGATTAACTAATGCCCTAGCCGTATTCATGGATTTAATGAATTGTGTATTCAGGCCCTTTCTAGATTTGTTCGTGATTGTGTTCATAGATCATATTCTGGTTTATTTGTCTTTAGAGGCTGATCATGCGTAACATCTACGAACAATGCTTGAAATTCTTCCAGGTAGTGAGTTGTCACGACCCGACTAGGGCCATGACGGGTACCCGGGGCTAACCACCGAGCACCGCTCATTCTATTACTCATTCTACGGTCATTCATTAGTCTCATGCTTATAATCATAAAAGAACCATTTCTACTTGAAACATATTTACATTATATACGTATGCCCTTCGGCTATCAAAATAATATATACATACGATGAGAAACTGTGAGACCATATTACCCATACTGCGTATCTACGAGCCTCTACTAGAGTACTAGACATATGGATGGGACAGGACCCCGTCGTGCCCAAAATATATATATATACACAAAGAATAAGTCGTTGGCACCCGAACAATGGAGTGCTCTCAGTCAGCTAATAGCTCCTACGAGTCTGGATCACCTCCCTATCTACCTGTGGGCATGAACACAGCGTCCAAAGAAAACGGACATCAGTACGAACATTGTACTCAGTATGTAAGGCATCAACAATAACAATACATCAATGAAAGAAGGAAGCATCAAATAAGGAGCAACCTGTAACTGACTGTCAATCATAAAAGAAACAATGCATGCTGGCTTACTTCATAAGCATCATCATATCATGTATGCATATGTGTATAAGCTGCCCGACCATATAGGTACGGTGTGATAATCATTAGCCTGCGTCCAGGGTACCATCTCATGCCGCTCACTAGTGGTGTCTGCCTATGCCATCTAGACATGGTATATACGCTGCCCGCCTTAGCGGTGTCTGCCCGGCCATATAGGCGCAGTGTGATATCATCATTATAGACTCATCATAATGCATGCATAGAAACTCAAAGACGATTATACTTTATCGGGGTGACATAAGGTCGTGAACCCACGATTCCATTATGGAGCATTCATAAGCATTCTGCCTCACCTTGAAGGAATTAGCATATAAGGTGAGTGTATACAATAAACAACATCAATGGAACATAGTTAACATCATTAGCTTTGTACGAACATCATATCATGTACTCTAGAATCTTTAGGCTTAAGCTCATCATCATCATCATCATCATTATCGTGCTCATAATGTATCTCTTATCTCATAGGCCTATTCATGAACATAGACTCTTAGTTTTCCCGGAGTGTAGGAAATTCATGGAGAAGGAGGGAATATCATACCATAAGATTCATGCCTTAGAAAGAAAGGACTAGCCTCACATACCTTTTTCATTTAACTATTCTATCTCTTGCTCGTTCCCCTTCAATGCCCACGTTTCTACCTTCAAGAGAATTCATATTAACATTGGCTAAACGATTATAAGAACGTTCTTACTAAAGCTAGAGAAAATTGGGCAGCATTTCCTTTGTTTATATAACTTTCCTCGTGCTACATATCAACTCCCAAATATCCATAACAACATTCATAATATTATAGGCAACAATCATCATTCATCTACATTACCCACATTTCACAATTTCACTTCAATCCTCCATAATCATGATCATAGTCCACTATCGCGTTCTTTCACATATGATGCTTATCCCATGCTCTAAATGTCATTCATAACATACTTACAGTCATATCAATAATCATGATTCAATCCAAGCTATTACTCAACAATGACACTATTCTTACTTTCATGACCCATTTCCAATTTTCTTTTATAAACCAAGTGTTTCAACTTTCCAACACCTCAAACAATATGGAAATACCATAAAACTCACCTTAGATAACGAAATAATAAGCCTTGAGTGGAAATACTCTTCTTGCACCAAAACACTTGTTCCCTTCCATACGAATATCTTGGTTTGGATGAACTGTAGTGAGCTTCTTACACTTGATTCACTTGAATTCTTGATATTGATCTTTGCTTTCCTTTGTATTCTTGTAGATGAAGTATGTAGAACCTTCTAGAGGTCTTGAGAGAGATGAAGAAGTGTGGGAAATGAAATTAGTGAAGTGGGATCACACTTATATAATTGAACTTGCTCAGCCCGTCGGGACTTCCACGGACACTTACACGGTCCGTGAAACATTGAACGGCCGGTATAAGTGGTCGTGGTTCACCACTAAGCAATTATCATCTCTGCTGGGTGTTATACGGACCATTATACGGACCGTATAATGTTATACGGACCATATAAGTTGGTCGTATAACCCCTTTTTCCTGAAATGATCTCCGTCGTTTGTTTGATCTCCAATCCTTATGGAACCTTCTTGACACTTGTTTAACACTTCATTAACAATCTAAAGAATGTTATAACTCTTCTCCAAAATATCATTAAGTCATCATTAATTCGATACTCGTAAATATTGCCCGACGCACAACATATACCTTACTTTCCTTAGCAACTTTCGTCTACTACTTCAAATGTCTTTGAAGTCTCATTTAGAATCATCAAACGTTATTTATTACTTATCAAAACATCGTATACGTCATGCCCTTCGTTAGTCTATTTACTGTACGCTAACGTAAAAATTTCCTAGGTGTAACATGAGTGGTATGCTAAGTTTTCCAAGTGTGAGTTTTGGTTGAACTCTGTGGCATTTCTGGGTCACATTATTTCAGAGGAAGGCGTTAGAGTGGATGCCCAAAAGATTGAGGCTGTGAAGAATTGGCCAAGGCCCACGGCACCAACAGAGATATGTAGTTTCTTGGGCTTGGCAGGTTATTATAGAAGGTTTGTAGAAGGATTTTCCTCTCTTTCAGCCCCATTGACTAAGTTGACTCAAAAATCAGCTAAGTTTGAATGGACAGATGCTTGCGAGCAGAGTTTTTAGACGTTGAAGGATAAGTTGACTTCAGCACCAGTTTTGACTCTTCCAGAAGGAACAGATGGCTATGTAGTATATTGTGATGCTTCAGGTTTTCGATTGGGCTGTGTGTTGGTGCAGCACGGTAAGGTTGTTGCTTATGCTTCTAGACAATTGAGGAAGCACGAGAAGAATTATCCAACCCATGATCTTAAGTTAGGGCAGTGACTCATGCTTTGAAAATATTGAGGCACTACTTATACGGTGTCCATGTTGATATCTATACTGATCATAAGAGTCTCCAGTACATCTTTAAGTAGAAGGATTTGAATTTACGCCAAAGGCGATGGCTAGAGTTGCTAAAGGATTATGATATGGATATTCTGTACCATCCTGGAAAAGCTAATATAATAGCCGATGCCTTTAGTCGTAAATCCATGGGTAGCTTGTCATATGTACCACCAGAGAAAAGAGAAATAGTCTGTGAAGTTCATCAATTAGCTAGCCTCGGAGTTCGATTGATAGATTCAGGTGATGCAGGGGTTACTGTTCAAGACACAGCGGTGTCATCTTTGGTAGTAGAGATAAAGGAGTGTCAGTATGAGGATTCTGTTTTAGTTCATTACCGAGATACAGCACCTCAGAAAGAAAAGACACCCTTTGTGATTACAGGTGATGGAGTACTCAGGTACCGAGGTAGATTATGTGTTTCTAATGTTGTAGGACTTCGTCAGCAGGTTATGAGGGAAGCACATCACTCTCGTTATTCTATTCATCCAGGCTCAACAAAGATGTACCATGATCTCAAAGAAGTTTATTGGTGGGATGGTATGAAAAGAGATATAGCAGAATTTGTTGCTCAGTGTCCAAATTGTAAGCAGCTCAAAATAGAGCACCAGAAGCCCGGAGGTCTGTTGCAGGCTATGGATATTCCGACATGGAAGTGGGAAGAAATTAATATGGACTTTATTACAGGGTTGCCCCGTACTCAGCGGAAGTGTGATTCGATATGGGTCATAATTGATAGGCTTACAAAGTCAGCTTATTTTCTGCCTGTCCGAACTACTTATGCAGCTGAGGATTACGCGAAGCTTTATCTTAAGGAGATTGTACGACTTCATGGTGTTCCTACAGCCATTATTTCAGATAGGGGAGCACAGTTCATAGCTAAATTCTGGAAGTCTTTTCAGCAGGGATTGGGGACTCAGGTGAGTCTTAGTACTGCATTTCACCCCCAGACAGATGGACAGGCAGAGCGTACTATACAGACCCTTGAGGATATGCTTAGAGCTTGTGTGCTTGACTTCCAAGGTAGCTAGGATGATCATTTTCCTCTTATCAAGTTTGCTTATAACAACAGTTACCATTCCAGTATTCAGATGGCTCCATATGAGGCCTTATATGGGCGGAGATGTAGGTTGCCTATAGGATGGTTTGATGTCGAGGAGAATCAGTTAGTAGGCCCAGACTAAATTCAGCAACCAGTTGATAAATTGAAAGTGATTAGAGAGAGATTGCTAACAGCTCAGAGTCGACAAAAACCCTATGCAGATAATCGGCGACGCAAACTAGAGTTTGAGATAGGCGATTGGGTTTTCTTGAAAGTTTCACCTATAAAGGGAGTGATGAGGTGTTACACCTCAAAATTTTTTTTGTTAATGCACAGTGAATAGACAAACAAAGGGCATGAAGTATACGATATTTTGATAAGTAAGAAATGGCATTTGATGATCCTCATTGAGATTTCAAAGACATTCGAGGTAAGAGAAGAAAGTTACCAAGAAAGGGCAAGGTATATGTTATGTATCGGAAGGGATTTACGAGTCCCGAGTTAATGGTCACTTAATGACATTTTGGAGAAGAGTTATAACGTCCCTTAGATTGTTAGTGAGGTGCTAAACAAGTGTCAAGAAGGTTCCATAAGGATTGGAGATCGAACGAAACGACGGAAACTATTTCAGGGAAGTGGAGTTATACGACCACTTATACGGTCTGTATAACGTTATACGGTCCGTATAAGGGGTCCGTATAACTCCCAGCAGGGAGATGAATTTCAGGGTGGTGAACCACAGCCACTTATACGGACCGTACAATACTATATGGACCGTAAAAGTGTCCATATAGTACCCGACGGGCTGATTTTTAGTTTTTGTATAAATAGATGCCTTGGGTTCTTTTACTTCATTTTTCATCTTCTACGAGTATTGAGAGCTCAAAACCCTTCTCTAAGCACATTCCACTCAATTCCAAGAGAACACAATGATCAAAAGACTAGAATCAAGTGTTTATGTGTTAGAAAACTTCCTAGGGTTAGAGGACTACAAGAAATACATGGGCATTGTAGCTAGGGCTTTACACAAAGTTGATAGCTGCTCCAAATCTTGTTTCTATGGGATGAAAAGGTTAGTTTCCATGCTTATTTCATATTGTTGAGAATGTTTGGTTGTAGCAAAACTTGGGTGGAAGGAGAAAGTAGAAAATGAAGTCTAAATGATTTTCATGATGTTTATAAGTAGTAATCTATATTGAGTCATCGTTCTTAGTATGATATGGATATAATCATATTATGGAAGGTAATAATGGTGATGAAGAAGTGTTATATGAAAATGTGCTAAAATGGGTATGGAGTTGTTGGCATAAGTTGAACATAATGATGAGTGTTGGAAGCCTAATGTAATGTGATTACGTTATTATGATACCATGAGTGTGTTGTAGATGTTATTACGGTTGTTGGGAGTTGTTTGGTTATGTGATGGAAGTTGACGAAATAGGGGAGATGCTGCCCAATTTTCATTAGACTATGAATTATTCTAGTTTGAATTTAAGAGAATTATTAAGGCTTAACCATGGTACGAATCCTTCTAAATGTAGATTATTCAAGCTTCAACAGTGAACGTTAGGTAACTGAGGAGAGAAAGAGGTATGTAAGGCTAACCTTTCTTTCAATAATGCATGGTTCCTTGACCATATATCTATTCCTTCATGAGCCTATGATGTCCTCCAAATGATCCTATCTTTAAAAAAACTACTAAAGCTCATGATTCTCTCTATGTTACGATTCTATGAAATTCCTTATAGGATGAGTGATCCTCTAAGGATGGATGCAATGAAACGATGATAGTAATGATGTCAAGGATGCTTATGAGCTTTTATGTATATGTGTCTATGTATGACTATTATGTAACACCGAGCTTATATGGCCGGGTATGATATGTATCGCGCGCACACCCTTTGCAGTTGGGTGTGGAGAACCCTGAGCCTTGGTAGGGCCAGGTATGTATGATCCGAAGCCTTGCCATGGCCGGGTATGTGAAACACCGATCCTCCATGGTAGGGTATGCTATGATTATAAATATGCTATGAATATGATTATGCTAGGAACATGAGTATGTAAACGAATACGTAAATGAGTATGGATATGAATACGGATACGGATATGGATGTATGTACACAATCACGCATTAGAAATGGAAGGTCCCTATGGAAAGCAAGTAAGTGTTTATGTCGATGGTTCTACTACCTCCCATCTTATGCTATCTCTTATGTTGTTTATTATGCTTCTATTATGATATTGATCATTCTTTACATACTCAGTACATTCTTCGTACCGCGTCCTTTTGTTTGTGGACGACTTGCGTTATGCCGAGGTGGCCGGGGAGGGGGCTTGATCCATAGCTTTATTACTCAGGGACTACGTAGCGGAGCTCCATTTCATTCGGAGCTACAGCTTTTGGTATCTATTCTTTTGTATACATACTTATGGGCATGGCGGGGTCCTGTCCCGCCTATATGATATGACATACTCTCCTTAGAGGCTCGTAGACATGTGTATATGGTTAGATGTATTTAGCCTTGTCAGCTTATATTTTGTATATCATTTTGTTGGCCTCGTCGGCTTATGTATATGGATATGGGCATAGTTATTGGTGGTGATATAAATGTATTGTTGTCCAATAGGAATAGTATGAATGATGGATAGAAAGTATGATTTAGCTATATGGCTCACCTAGATGTAAATGTGAATGTATGATAAGAGGTGCCCGGGTGGGTTAGCACCGGCTACCCGTCACGGCCCTCCGGTTGGGTCGTGACAAAAGTGGTATCAGAGCAGTTCTATCCTAGGGAGTGTCTACGAGCCGTGTCCAGTAGAATCTTGGTTATGGGTGTGTTGCACGCCACACTTATAAACAAGAGGCTGCGGGCATTTTAGGAATGAATGACCTTCTTTCTTCATAAGATCGTGCGATAGAGCTATGATATAAGGACTTCTTTTCCTTAACCGTGTGTTATGTATTTCAGAGATGTCTCTAAAGAGAAAGGCTACGGCAGCCCAAAAGGGCAAGACAGTGGCAGAAAAGCGGGCCGAAAGAGCACCGCCAATGGTTGTAGAGGAAAGTGATTCCCGGAATGCGGCTCAATCTCAGTCCTCTCATCCGGTGCCTATTTCTGAGGAGCATGAGAGAGCCTCTGGCCCAGCTCCAGCTCCTCCACCGAATGCTTCAGGACAAGATGTAAAAGAGGCCATTCATTTGCTTACTCAATTGGCTGCCGCCCACACTCAGCGGCAAGGTACAAGGCAAGGTGATAGGGCTGCTAGTGCAAGGTTCCGTGATTTCATTAGCTTGAACCCTCCGAAATTCTTTGGATCAAAGCCGGAGGAGGACCCTCAAAATTTTATTGATGGAATGCTGAGGACACTTCAGTTGATGCATGCTTCGGACATTGAATCGGTAGAGTTAGCATCCTATAGATTGAGGGATGTCGCGATCCATTGGTACATGGTTTAGATGGCTTCACGGGGAGCCAATGCGCCTCCCCCGGTATGGCAAGAATTTATAGACGCCTTCCTCCGACATTACCTGCCTCCAGAGGTTTGGCGAGCAAGAGCCGATAAGTTCTTGAATCTGAGGCAAGGCAGCATGAGTGCTTTGGAGTATAGTCTCCACTTCAGTTCTTTGGCTAGGTATGCTTCAGCCATGGTAGCGGATATGGGTGACCGAGTGCACCGATTTGTGAAAGGCCTAGGGCCACATTTGATGGATAGGTGCTTGACTGCGTCCCTAAAGGACAATATGGATATTTCACGCATTCAGGCCCATGCTCAAAATTTAGAGGAAAGCCTACATCAACAAAGAAGTGAGCGTGAGCATGATAGAGGGTATAATAAGAGGGCTAGATCTTCGGGTCCGATGAGTGAGTTTAGAGGCGGGCACAGACAGCATATTTCTAGGCAATCAGGCCATTCTATGACTAGTAAGCCTCCACGGTTTATAGGCCAGAGATTTGATAGATCTACTCATTCCGGGCCGAGTCAGAGTTTTTTCCGGTTCTCAGTTCAGGGGTGATTTGGGTCAGGCAAGGACACCCGTGCCACGATGTTCCCAGTGTGGGAAGTTACATTGGGGTCAGCGACAATTAGGTTCTGAGGTTTTCTATTCATGTGGTCGGCCAGGCCATATTATGCGTGATTGCACCTCAGTTGGTGGTAGAGGTAGGACCCAGCCTTCAGGGTCGGTGGCCGGATCTTCATCATCTATTAACCTTATAGGGCCAAGTTCACATGCGCCAGTTGGCCATGGTAGAGGCAGGGGGAGATTCCTCAGTTCTAGCTGTCCTCAGCACCGTATTTATGCTTTGGCTGGACGCCAAGATCTTGAGTCTTCTCCTGATGTTGTCACCGGTATATTATTGATATTTTCTCATGATGTATATTCTTTGATAGACCCGGGCTCCACATTGTCATATGTTACTCCATATATTGCGGGTCGATTTAAGGTCAAACCGGAGTAGATAGGTGTCTACACCTGTTGGTGAATCGGTAATAGCTAGCCGAGTATATAGAAGTTGTGTAGTTGTGATTTGTGACCATCGTACTGTGGTTGACTTACATGAGTTAAAAATGGTGGATTTTGATGTTATTATGGGCATGGATTGGTTGGCTTCTTGCTATGCCAATGTTGATTGTAGAATGAAAATTGTTAGTTTCCAATTCCCGGGAGAACCAGTTTTAGAATGGAAAAGGATTCTTTTGCATCACCAAAAGGTAGGTTTGTTTCCTATCTAAAGGCAAAGAAAATGATCACAAAAGGTTGCATTTACCATCTAGTTCGGGTTCAAGATGTAGAAGCTGAACCGCCAACTCTCGATCGGTTCTCGTGGTGAGTGAGTTTCGGACGTATTCTCGGAAGAGCTTCCACGCCTCCTCCGAGCGGGAGATTGATTTTGCTATTGATGTGTTGCCGGACACCAAGCCTATATCTATTCCACCTTCTAGAATGGCTCATGAGTAGTTGAAAGAGTTGAAGGAACAATTGAAGGACTTGCTTGAGAAAGGCTTTATTAGACCTAGTTCTTCCCCTTAGGGTGCACCCGTGTTGTTTTTCCGAAAGAAAGAGTGCTCCTTGTGAATGTGCATTGACTATTGGCAACTGAATAAGGTGACGATTAAGAATAAATATCCTCTTCCAAGGATTGATGACTTATTTGATCAATTACAATGTGCCAAATGGTTTTCAAAGATAGATTTAAGGTCCGGGTATCATCAAGTGAGAGTTAGGGAGAAAGATATCCCTAAGGCAGCTTTCAGAACAAGATATGGCTATTTTGAGTTCCGAGTGATGTCATTCGGGCTAACTAATGCACCGGCAGTCTTTATGGATTTGATGAACAATGTGTTCAGTCCCTTCCTAGATTCATTTGTGATTGTATTCATCGACGATATCTTGGTGTATTCTAGATCTGAGACAAAACACGCGGATCATTTGCGCAATGTCCTTAGAGTTCTTCAAACTCAAGAGTTGTTTGCCAAATTTTCTAAGTGTGAGTTTTCGTTGAACTCAGTGAAATTTTTGGGGCATATCGTTTCAGCCGATGGTATTCGGGTAGATAGCCAAAAGATTGAGGCCGTGAAGACTTGGCCAAGGCCCACGACTCCTACAAAGGTTCATAGTTTTCTGGGCTTAGCAGGTTATTACAGGAGATTTGTAGAAGGCTTTTATTCTATTTCTGCACCACTCACAAAGCTGACCCAGAAATCAACAAAGTTTCAATGGACAGATGCTTGTGAACGTAGTTTCCAAGAGCTAAAAGATGGATTAACTTCTGCCCCAGTCCTAACACTTCCAAAGGGATTGGAAGGTTATGTTGTTTACTGCGATGCTTCAGGCATTGGCCTAGGTTGTGTGTTAATGCAACATGGTAAGGTAATTGCGAATGCTTCAAGGCAATTGCGGAAACATGAGAGAAATTATCCAACCGATGACCTTGAATTGGCTGCAGTGATTCACGCATTAAAGATGTGGAGACATTATTTGTATGGTGTCCATGTGGATATTTATACAGATCATAAGAGCCTTCAGTATATCTTCAAGAAGAAAGAGTTGAATTTACGGCAACGACGATGGTTGGAATTGCTAAAAGATTACGATGTTGATATCCTGTATCACCCCGAAAAGGCAAATATTGTGGCTGATGCTCTTAGCCGTAGATCTATGGGGAGTTTGTGTGATATTCGGCCTGAGAAAAGAGAAATGGCTCGTGAGCTCCAACAGTTAGCTAGCCTAGGAGTCCAAGTAGTGGACTCAGGTAACATGGGAACTACCATTCAGAATTCAGCAGTCTCGTCGATAGTAGTGGAAGTGAAAGAGCGACAATATGAAGATCCTATGCTAATGCATTACACTCCCTCAGAAGGAGAAGTCATCATTTGAGATTGCAGGAGACGGAGTTCTCCGATGCCGAGGTAGATTATGTGTTCCTGATGTGGCAGGATTACGCCACCAAATATTGAGAGAAGCCCATTGCTCCCATTATTCTGTCCACCCCGGAGCAACGAAAATGTATCATGATCTTAAATCTATATATTGGTGGAATGGGATGAAGAAGGATATAGCAGAATTTGTAGCTCAATGTCCCATTTGTCAACAAGTGAAAATCGAGCACCAAAAGCGGGCGGATTGTTACAAGCTATAGAAATTCCAACTTGGAAGTGGGAAGTAATTAACATGTACTTCATTACGGGACACCCCGTTCTCGGCGTAAGTATGATTCTATATGGGTGATTATGGATAGACTCACGAAGTCGGCTCATTTCTTACCGGTCGAACTACATATGTGGCAGAAGATTATGCAAAGCTTTATGTTAAAGAGATAGTGCGACTCCATGGTGTTCCAGTATCTATTATCTCTGATAGAGGAACTCAGTTTATAGCTAATTTTTGGAAATCCTTCCAAGAAGGTTTGGGGACTCAGGTGAGTCTTAGCACGGCATTTCACCCGCAGACTGACGGACAAGCTGAGCGTACCATTCAAACTCTTGAGGATATGCTACGGGCATGTGTGTTGGATTTTGGAAGTAATTGGGATGCTCACTTACCACTTATTGAGTTTGCTTATAAGAATAGTTATCATTCTAGCATCCAAATGGCACCGTATGAGGTTTTATGTGGACGAAAGTGTAGATCCCCAATTGGGTGGTTTAAAGTAGGAGAGACTAAATTGATAGGGCCAGACTTGATCCAGTAAGCCATAGAGAAAGTTAAGCTCATACAAGATCAGTTATTAGCAGCCCAAAGTCGTCAAAAGTCCTATGCAGATAATCGTTGAAGGGACATAGAGTTCCAAGTTAAAGATTGGGTGTTCTTAAAAGTGTCACCAATGAAGGGTGTAATGAGATTTGGCAAAAAGGGGAAGCTTAGTCCCTGGTACGTTAGGCCTTATGAGATTGTGCGCAAAGTGGGCAAAGCGGCGTATGAATTAGATCTACCTCTTGATTTGGAGCCAATAAGGGGTCCGTATAACTCCCGGCAGGGAGATGACTTTTAGGGTGGTGAACCACAGCCACTTATACGGACCGTACAATACTATACGGACCGTAAAAGTGTCCATATAGTACCCGACGGGCTGATTTTTAGTTTTTGTATAAATAGATGCCATGGGTTCTTTTACTTCATTTCTCAAAACCCTTCTCTAAGCACATTCCACTCAATTCCAAGAGAACACAAAGATCAAAAGACTAGAATTAAGTGTTTATGTGTTAGAAAACTTCCTAGGGTTAGAGGACTACAAGAAATACATGGGCATTGTAGCTAGGGATTTGCACAAAGTTGATAGCTGCTCCAAATCTTGTTTCTATGGGACGAAAAGGTTAGTTTAAATTCTTATTTCATATTGTTGAGAATGTTTGGTTGTAGCAAAACTTGGGTGGAAGGAGAAAGTAGAAAATGAAGTCTAAATGTGATTTTCATGATGTTTATAAGTAGTAATCTATATTGAGTCATCGTTCTTAGTATGATATGGATATAATCATATTATGGAAGATAATATGGTGATGAAGAAGTGTTATATGAAAATGTGCTAAAATGGGTATGGAGTTGTTGGCATAAGTTAAACATAATGATGAGTGTTGGAAGCTTAATGTAATGTGATTACGTTATTATGATACCATGAGTGTGTTGTAGATGTTATTGTGGTTGTTGGGAGTTGTTTAGTTATGTGATGGAAGTTGACGAAATAGGGGAGATCTTTGCCCAATTTTCATTAGACTATGAATTATTCTAGTTTGAATTTAAGAGAATTATTAAGGCTTAACCATGGTACGAATCCTTCTAAATGTAGATTATTCAAGTTTCAATAGTGAACGTTAGGTAACTGAGGAGACAAAGAGGTATGTAAGGCTAACCCTTCTTTCAATAAGGCATGGTTCCTTGACCATATATCTATTCCTTCATGAGCCTATGATGTCCTCCAAATGATCCTATCTTTAAAAAAACTACTAAAGCTCATGATTCTCTCTATGTTACGATTCTATGAAATTCCTTATATGATAAGTGATCCTCTAAGGATGGATGCAATGAAACGATAATAGTAATGATGTCAAGGATGCTTATGAGCTTTTATGTATATGTGTCTATGTATGACTATTATGTAACACCGAGCTTATATGGCCGGGTATGATATGTATCGCGCGCACACCACTGCAGTTGGGTACGGAGAACCCTGAGCCTTGGTAGGGCCGGGTATGTGAGACACCGATCTTCCATGGTAGGGTATGCTATGATTATAAATATGCTATGAATATGATTATGCTAGGAACATGAGTATGTAAACGAATACGTAAATGAGTACGGATATGAATACGGATACGGATATGGATGTATGTACACAATCACGCATTAGAAATGGAAGGTCCCTATGGAAAGCTAGTAAGTGTTTATGTCGATGGTTCTACTACCTCCCATCTTATGCTATCTCTTATGTTGTTTACTATGCTTCTATAATGATGTTGATCATGCTTTACATACTCAGTACATTCTTCGTACTGACGTCCTTTTATTTATGGACGCTGCGTTATGCCCGCAAGTGGCCAGGGAGACAGGCTTTATCCATAGCTTTATTGCTCAGGGACTACGTAGCGGAGCTTCATTTCATTCGGAGCTACATCTTTTGGTATCTTTTCTTTTGTTTACATACTTATGGTCATGGCGGGGTCCTGTCCCGCCTATATGATATGACATACTCTCCTTAGAGGCTTGTAGACATGTGTATATGGTTAGATGTATTTATCCTTGTCGGCTTATATTTTGTATATCATTTTGTCGGCCTCGTCGGCATATGTATATAGATATGGGCATAGTTATTGGTGGTGATATAAATGTAGCACCCCCTTTGGAAGGATACCACTTAGGAAACAAAAGCTAATTTCACACTTACAACGTTTAGAAGAAATTTATATCAAAAGATATTCACAAAAATATTTAATAGCGGAAATAGGCCCATGCGAAAAAGGGTTGAAAGTGCGACATTTTTTTTTCATTGTACCCTCCGAAAAATTTCTTAGATGAAATGCAATATCAAAGTATCAATTTAAAACGGTTATTCCCTTCTCAAATAGTTAACACATTTAAGAAACTTCGTTTTGAAATTATATTTTCAAATCGACACCATTGCGGGTCCATAAGATACACAAAACTCAAACTTGCGATTATCACGTAAAACTAGTATCTTCCTTTGTACATAATTACAAGGCAAAATGTAAACCCAGTACATGGCATGACTTGGGTTGGAAGCACACCCTAAAATGGCAAAACAAGTCACCAAGTTCAAGTTACAAGCATATGGTCTTGTGTCCAGCAAGCCTCCAAAATTTCATACATAAGTGCCACACATGGATCATGTACAAGTCCCCAAAATTTTACAAGACCTAGATGCATATGCAAATGTGATCTTCACTGAGGCTCCCAAAAAGTCTACTCCAAATGGCCATCTTCACATCTCTTCCCGTACATTACCTACGATAGAAAACAACTATCGCTAAGCACAAAGCTTAGTGGTGTATAAACTTTGGGCTTGGAGCCATTAGATTATCCAATTCCCTTGTCCGTCGTAGGTAGCTCAATAAGATAATAATAAATCAAGTAAACAAGTATATCAAAGTATCAAATACCAACCTTGAAGAGTTTCAAAATATCGATACTAATATTCGAAGGCTCAAGTATCAAGAAAGCTTATAATTCAATTCAAGAGAGTTTGTCAAATAACCAATTTCGCCCAATATGTACGTCATGCCATCTGTTATGCCTCGGAAAATTTTCCGTTGATGTACAGTGAATAGGATAATGAGAGATATGAGGTATACGATGTTTCAATAAGTAAGACATAGCAATTGATGATTCTAAATGAGATTCGAAAGACATTCGATGTTAGATAAGAAAGTTGCCAAGAGAAGGCTATGTAAGCGATAAGTTTCGGAAAGGATTTATGAGTAGTGAGTTGATGAAAACTTAATGATGTGTTGGGGAAGAGTTATAACGCCCCTTAGATTGCTAATGAAGTGATAAACAAGTGCTAAGAAGGTTTCATAAGGATTGGAGATCAAACGAGATGACGGGATCAAACTTGGTGGAACGATTGGAGTTCCACGGCCATCATTGCATTCCACGGACCGTGGATGGGTCCGTGGAACTGCCAGCAGAGAAGGCAGTTGGCTGGTTGTGAACCACGACCAGCTCCACGGACAGCACTGGGTTCCACGGACCGTGGAATAGTCCGTGGAACACCCGATGGGCTGAAATGTTTTAAGTGTTTAAATGTGTTCCCAACTTCATATTTTCATTTCCAACATCTCTCTACTTCCCTCTAAGACTTCTAGGGCTTCATAAATATTTCATGAACAAGGATTCAAAGGAAATCTAAGGTTCTTATCATCAATACAAGTGAATCAAAGTAAGAGAAACCATTAAAGTTCATCAAAAAGCAAGAAATCCAAGTGAAGGAAAATCTAGGGTTTGGCTCAAGTGAGGTTTATGCAACCAAGGTTCAATCCTACACCATCCAAGGTGAGTTTTATGATACTTCCATGTACTATAAAGTGTTTAGAAGATGAAACACTCGGATTACGAAAGAATATAAGAAGTGGGTCATGAATGTGTGAATAGTAGCACTTTTGAGTAAACGTTTGGAACGAGTTATGATTCTTGATGCTTTATGAATATGATCATGTTATAAATGATATTGAGAGTATGGAAATCGACATTGTATGTGAATGAACGTGTTGTCGAATTATGACTATGGATATAGATGAAGTGAAGAGAATTGTGAAGTAAGAGTAATCTAGTTGACTAAAGGCTATTGTGATGATATTATGAACGTTATTATTGATGTTTGGGAGTTGACATGTAATACGAGGAAAGTCGTATAAATAAAGGAGATGCTGTCCGATTTTCTCTAGAATTAGTTATTAATGCCAAATGCTATCCACCATCTAATATGAGTATGCACCTCAATGAATGTAGAGCGTGGGCTTTGAAGAAGAACGCTCAAGTGATAGAATAGTGCACGAAAGGTATGTAAGGCTAACCCTTCTTTTATAAGGCATGGTTCTTGGACCAATTGTTCATCTCTTATGAGTCCATGATACTTTCTGATGATCCTAGCTCGAGAAGCTATTAAGCCAACGATGCGATTGTACTAAGTTCCTTATACGGCGAGTATTGCTCTAAGGATAGAATAAATTGAATGACGATAATAAGAAGGCTAAGAGATAGATATGAGTTAGCATGTATGTGTGCCTATGAGAGGCTATTGTGAACCCTGAGCTTATATGGCCGGGTAGAATATGATAAGTATGTATGTATATATGTATGTGTGCCCATGAGAGGCTATTGTGAACCCCGAGCTTATATGGCCGGGTAGAATATAATGAATACGTATATATATATATATAACGACGTGCGCGCACCACTGCAGTTGGGTACGAATAACACTAAGCCTTGGTAGGGCCAGGTATGAATAACACTGAGCCTTAGTAGGGCCAGGTACGAGAAACACCGAACTTATTGGTCGGGTACGCAATATAATAAGCTATATATATGACATCTATATGAGTACGAATAAGCTATATGTATGACATCCATATGAGTACGACTATGCTATGTGTATGATAACGATTAGAGTACGAATATGTTGAGACTATGTAAGTGCCAAGTAAGGGCTATGAATATGCAATGTATATGATATGAGCATGAGTATGAAGGGAGACATGAATACGAACACGAAAGTAGATACGAAAGGTAAATGAGAAAGAATACAATTGTATGTACACGAGTACGAAATAGAAATAGAACGTCCTTATGGAAAGCAGGTAAGTGCTATGATGATGATACTATTGCCTCCCAGCTATATTATTTCATATGTTATCCTTTATGCTCTCACATTGATATTGATCATGCCTTACATACTCAGTACATTCTTCGTACTGACGTCCTTTTGTTTGTGGACGCTGCGTCATGCCCGCAGGTGGCTAGGGAGACAGATTTAATCCATAGCTGTATTTTTCTCAGAGACTACATAGCAGAGCTCCACTTCATTTGGAGCTGCAGCTTTTGGTATAGATTCTTTTGTGTATATATTCATAGGCACGGCGGGGTCCTGTCCCGCCCATATGTTATGATATGATGTACCCTTCTTAGAGGCTCGTAGACATTGTGTATATGGTTAGACATGTTTGGCCTTGTCGGCCTATATTTTGAGATGTTGTTTGGTCGCCTTGTCGGCGCATGTACATTCGTATGGGCATAGATGTTATTGATGATATAGATATGTTGTTGCCCGATAAGATTAGAATGATGATGAATGAAAAGTGTGATGTAATTATGTGGCTCACCTAGAATGTGATGTACAAGCATGTTAAGGGGTGCCCAGGTGGGCTAGCACCGGGTGCTCATCGCGGCCCTCGAGTTGGGTCGTGACAAAAGTGGTATCGAGAAGCGATTCGGTCCAGGTGTGTCTATGAGCCGTGTCTAGTAGAGTCTTGGCTATGGGTGTGTTGCGCGCACACACTTATAAACAAGAAGTGCGGACATTTTAGGAATGAATGACCTTCTTTCTTCATAAGAAATCGTGCGATAGAGCTTTGATGTAAAGAACTTCTTGTTTCTTAACTATATGTTGTGTATTTCAGAAATGCCAGTAAAGAGAAAGGCTACAGCAGCCCAAAAGGGCAAGACGGTGGCAGAAAAGCGGGCTGAAAGAACACCGTCATCGGTAGTAGAAGAAAGTGAGTCCCAAAGTGCGGCTCAATCTCAATCCTCCCATTCAAGGCCTGTATTAGAGGAGCGTGAGGGAGCCTCAGCCCCAGCTCCAGCACCTCCGGCTCCTCCACCGGATGCTTCGGGCCAAGATGTAAAAGTGGCCATTAATTTATTGACTCAATTGGTTGCGGCCCAGATTCAGCGACCAAGTTCAGGGCAAGGTGATAGGGCTGTTAGTGCAAGAGCCCGCGATTTTATTAGTCTAAATCCCCCGGAATTCTTTGGATCAAAGCCGGATGAGGACCCTCAGAATTTCATTGATGGCATGTTGAGGACGCTTCGGTTGATACATGCTTCAGACACCGAGTCGGTGGAGCTAGCGTCCTATAGATTGAGGGATGTCGCGGTCCATTGGTACACGGTTTGGATGGCTTCACGGGGAGCCAATGCACCTCCCCCGGTATGGCAAGAATTTGTAGATGCATTTCTCCGACATTATTTGCCCCCGGAAGTTCGGCGAGCTAGAGTCGATAAGTTCCTAAATTTGAGACAAGGGAGCATGAGTGCTCTAGAGTATAGCCTCCGCTTCAACTCCTTGGCTAGGTATGCTTCGGCCATGGTAGCGGATATGGGTGACCGAGTACACAGGTGTTTGTGAAAGGCCTAGGACCGCATTTGATGGATAGATGTTTGACAGCGTCCCTTCGGGACAATATGGATATCGCACGCATCCAAGCCCACGCTCAAAATTTAGAAGAAAGCTTGCAACAACAAAGAAGCGAGCATGATAGAGGGCATAGCAAGAGGGCTAGATCTTCGGGTCCAATGAACGAGTATAGAGGTGGGCACTGTCACGACCCAACCCCGTAGGCCGTGACTAGTGCCCGACTTGGGCACCCGTACGTACCAAAGTCCAAAAACAGTAACTCAAATATTTACAAAAATTTGGGCAGAGTTTCCTCTGTTTTACTGACTAACCAAAATTAACCTGCACTCAGAAAATACCAACAGAGCCACACAGGGCCAACATATTCACATACATATATATAGGCGAGCCGGCAAGGCTGCCGTGGCGGATGAACCGCCCAGAACATATCACATTTACATATACTGTACCACATACACATATACTGTACAGACACAACCATAACCCACGCACATGTCCACAGACCTCTACACAACATAACGGAATCATATGACGGGACAGGGCCCCGTCGTACCCCTGAATAATAATGTACATATGTATCAGGAGAAAATGTATACCAAAATATATGTAAGCTCCGGAAGAGGGAGCACTCCAATAAGCAGAATAGATGGCCAAGGTGTGGATCCTCAAACTGAGCGGCGGTACCTGCGGGCATGAAACGCAGCCCCCGAAGAAAGGGGGTCAGTACGGAATATGTACTGAGTATGTAAAGCACAGAACACAATAACTAGGATCGTAACCGAACTAGACTGTATCGACATAAGTATAGAACTTAGGAAATCAAAACTTACCTGTGAATCGTATATCATGTATATACATATCATATCATCAAGTCATTATGCACATATAACGTACCCGGCCCTCTGGGGAGGGACTCGGTAAATAAAGTCATGTAAACATCATGTATAATAATCATGTAAGCATGTGATCATATGCATATGCCGTACCCGGCCCTCTAGTGAGGGACTCGGTGAGTAGGAGTATCAAATGCCATCCTGGCCACCATCCCCATATCATCACATCATCAGATCATCATATATGAATAGATATAGCGTACCCGGCCCTCTAGTGAGGGACTCGGTGAATAATGCAATGAAACTTGCACGATTACATACCCGGCCGGACTCGTGAAAGACGTATTAAGCTTGCACGAGAAAGTATAGTGAGAATTCCATATGCAATATAAAGATACAACAATCTTACAGAGACTCGAAGGCGTAACACAGATGACAGATCTCATAGCGGACCTTTAATAATAGTGAGAGCATAAATCTTTCGGATGTCGACATATTTTATATCAGAATAATCTTTCTGGAGTAATTGCACATTCCAAAGTAGGTCATAGGACTCGAGTAAATAAATATAACAGTTATTCTGTGGAAATTAGAAAGGTAGCTAAACTTCCCTTAGTTTTTTATTTGCAAGTAATTCAAGCGGAATAATAGGGAAAAATCCGGACAAAGTGGGCCCACCTCGGTCAAATGAGGTGGCGTATGTAAATTACGCATGTCAAACTTCATAACGCCATTTATGAGTACTTTAAGACAATCGGATTTCATTTGCACAAATTATAGAGGTTAAAACAATTTTTCTGACTATTTACACAACAAACCATTCAATTCTACTGAATGAAAAAGGGGCGTTTCTAGACGTAGATTCCGAAGAGTGGAGTTGCCCCCAAGGTCCAAATTCGAGCCTAGTAGGTCTAAGACATGCCAAGAGAAGAAATGGGAGAGCTTTACATACCTTTTATGCTCCTTACGCCTTTCCAAATTCACTTCCCGTTTTGCCAAAAATCTGCAAATGGTCACATTGACCAGTTACTATTCATGAGACTTACAATTTCCAAGCTTAACCAATATTGTTCTATAAGAATTTGGACAACACCTCTCCTATACATATAACATCCCCGAGATTCAACTCGGCTCAAAATACCAACAACCAACCCAATGACGATTCCAACATCATCAACAAGCACTACAATCACGTTTCAACATAAATAGTTCTTTCTACGCGACTTCAACGACATACACAGTATCCAACAACATTCATAATATACCCATTTCAGCCACTACGTTCAAACTAATATCAACGTTTACATATTCGATTACCGATCCAAACTCATTCAAGCCATATACAAGATCATTTTAAGCAATCCATACAATATTTCCAACAACCCAAATATTGTTCCATCTTACCCGAAATTGCCTCCAAGCCCGAGAACAACATCAATTACACTCTTCTCTTCCAAATTCATGATTTACATCATTAATCCCCATACTAACAATGCAATATTCATAAATGTAAAAATTACATAAAATTCACATAAATTCCCAAATCATGCCATGACCAACATAACATCATTCTAAGTCATCACACTTGCATTTTTCCTCATAAAATCCGTAACGACGACAACGAAAACACTAACGACGATTTGTTCATTCAAGACTACACATAGGGAGGCCATTCGGCCAACACTCAACTTCACAATTAGGGACGATTTCATTCTTTTCTTCACACTACAACAATCAAAGCATGCCAAATAACATGAATACATGACTTATACTACACTACACATGTACACGGCCTAACCCACTATGCACGGCCAACTCCAACTTTGCTCCTAACATGATTTTCTTCCATTTTAGCATACAACAACACACATACACCATCTACAACACAAGAAAACAAGATTAGAACTAACCTTTCTTCTTCACTTCTTCACTTGACCAAAGTTGGTCGTTAGAACAAACAAACAAACTATTGTCCGAAACAACACCGCCACGTTTCTTAGCACCCTTGAATTAGCAACTTTGCTTGAGGAATTTATTTTTTTGATGGACAAATTTTGATCTTCTTTTTTTGCTCTCTATGGCCGAAACCCCTTGGTTTCTTGTCTTCAATTTTTTTGTTCTCTTGAATGTTCTTGAAAACTCTAAGTATGGAGTGACTAAGTAGATGACTAAGTCATCTTTTAAATTGCCACACCAAATCATTCCATGTGGCCATGGCCCACTACAAGTGGCCGGCCACCCTTGCTCTCTCTCTCTTTTTTTTTTTTTTGAATTTTCAACTTTCCCAAAATAGTCCACTTACTAATTATGGAAAATTCCTTCAAGGGTTTGCTTAACATTTCCAAGACATACAAATCATACACAATTTAAGCCTTTAAAACAATCGCAAGTCTCTCGGGATAGCCTTGTCCCTAACTTCTCATAATTCACTCGAGTTGTTCCGTTACTCAAAATACGGGATATAACATCCTTCCCCCCTTTAGAACATTCGTCCTCGAATGTTCAACTGGTCTTATAACGTCGGATAAGAATCTCGGGGGTCTTCTTTATTACCTTAGTACACAATCTCATTTACCAATAGTGTTTCTTTTTTTACCTCCTTTTCGCATTCTCCTCAAGTCACTTCCTTCCTATTACTATTCGTCACAACACTTATATTTCTCGTACTCACTTCCCCCATTCATTTTGGGTGTTACATTGGTTGCCGATTACGTATGCCGTATACATAGGGGATATCACACGTTTTCCGTACATATACATTCTCGCCCATATCCTCTTCTCAAAAGATTCCTAAACACTACTCAAATTCACCCTAACTCCAGGAAGTGCCGTGACGCACCTTCTTTCTTTCCCCGGTCTAATCCGCTCCGCCTACGCGACTTCTTAAAATTTTGTCTACTCGTATATTCTAGATCCCTTTAGACTACTCTAGCCTCCCATTACTTCTTATGACTAAAGTTGTGGAACTCTCGTAAACTTCCGGTGGGGTCACCCATCCTAGGATTTCCCTTACTCAAGCACGCTTAACTTCGGAACTACAACGAAATACAGAGCTCTAACGTTAGCATAATCGCGTTCAGCTGACTCCAGGACCTTCGTCACGCACTTTGGAGTAAAATAAAGTCTTGACAGATTTCCGGACGCCCTCGTGGCACAATTACCGTTTTGCCCCTCTCTCGCTTTTACCTATCCACGGTCACTAATGGGTATTACCGTTCCATCCTAGACTCCCGGGCCCATAATAACAATAAACACACCTTAACTACCATTGTTTATCAATACTAGATCACTAACTCTCAGGTTTTTCATCTACCGCTATCACGCAACAATTATATCACAGATACGCACATATAAGAACATAATTTCTAGTGAGGATTCATGTACCTGCGGTCGTGGTAGAGGCAGGGGGAGAGCCCCCAGTTCTAGCGGTCCTCAGCACCGTATCTATTGTCACACCCCGATCTTACTAGGGTGTGATGGGCACCCGACCCTATATTCGGAGCCGAGCGAACCCGCGGACTCTTGTTACACACATATTCTCTTTGGATTCTTAAATCAAATGAAAGT
The DNA here is from genome assembly GCF_029784015.1 of Lycium ferocissimum. Classification (NCBI taxonomy): domain Eukaryota; kingdom Viridiplantae; phylum Streptophyta; class Magnoliopsida; order Solanales; family Solanaceae; genus Lycium; species Lycium ferocissimum. The sequence goes on from NW_026727427.1 coordinate 23,152, forward strand.
AAAATACATAGTAGAACTTTCAAAACTTTTTTTGTTTTTGTGTCGTTTCTCAAATTAATCACAGTCTGTAAGCGTAAGGACTTTGTAACATAATGTATAATAAAAACATGTCGGCTAGCAGGGCCATTTTCAAAGCTGACACTCTAGACCCACGACTCTATCTGCAAAGTCTCTAACTTCGAACAAACTACACAAACGGCGGATAATCGACTTCGACAAAGACTCCGGGTACAAATGGAGTCTACAACTCCGCCGGAACGTCTTCTCGCAATAATGGCTTACTTGTCTGAGTGTACCTGCGCGGCATGAAACGCAGCGCCACAAAAAGGGCGTCAGTACGAGCAATGTACTGAGTATGTAAGGCATAAACAATAACATAGTAAGGGATATAAATGTGAACAATAACCATATGGAAACTTAGAACATGTCATGAGAAAGAAGAGTAACCTGTACATATGAATGCCGCCTAGGGCGGATGCCATGCATGCTTATCCTTTCCTTTGAAAACATTTCTTTTTCGTATACATATGAAAATAGAACATATCATGTCATAGCGCCGAATACGTCGGCTCCCCCATGTATCCCGCGTCCGGGCATCCCGCGTCCGGGATGATAACGCCCCGACCAGTGTGGCAATGCGTCTTATAGCGCAACATGTCTCCCTTCCCCATATCCCCCATATCATATACATATCATATACATATATCATATAAGCATGCAGAGAGCTCAAAGAAAGTCATGTATCTATCGGAGTGACGTAAGGTCGGTAGCCTCCGATGATGTTATGGAATAGCCATGGGCGTCGTGTCTCACCTTGAAGGGACAATTAATATAAGGCGAGACTAACAATGGAGAGTAACATCATAAGAAAACATAGAACAGGATCATAAGGTATCGTTTCATATACTTGGGATCTTTAAAATAGTTGTTATCCATAAGTAGAGTTGAGAAATCAAGAAATAGCTTAATCATTATCATATCGTCATATTCATGATAGGAACATATCCTCGACATATTCATCATAGACAATTCCTCATATTTGACATCATCGTTGTCATTATAAAATCATATTCGTCGTTTTAGTCATAAAAGCTCTCAACCTCTTTAAAACTTGGTTTTTGAAAAATATGGCCACTTTGAAAAACAATTATGAATTATTAGGAAAAGACTTATACTTTGGAGTCATAGGCTTCTATTCTTTACAAGCAAAGAGGATATAAAAGCATTTAAGACATTATAACGTAGGAGTCATGCCTTTGGAAGAAAAGAGACGAGCCTCACATACCTGTGCCGCGCCTTACTAGATACGCTTGTCCAGACTTGTTAGTCTACATTCAAGAAAATTGATGCAACCATTAGATTCATTACTAAGCACACTTGTCTTGATTTTTCAAATAAATTCACTTATGATGCGAAATTTCGGCAAAGATCTCCCCGTAAATACACCATCCCCGAGATCTTACTCGGCCCAAATCATCAGCAACAAACCCGAGAATGGAACTCGGCCAAACCAATAACAATGCTAGCAATTATTCTAGCAACACTTCAATATTCAATTCAATTCGATTCAATTCAATTCACAAAATATTCAAGCAACCCAATTAATACATACTTCCACCCGAAATCTCACAACACCACCAAAGTCAACAACGCATTACTTCCTTCCAAATTTTTGAGTTATAACAACAATCCATACATTGGTGAATTTATTCTTACAAATATAAGAACCACACTAACATCACACTAACTTCTTCGATGATGCACAAACAACTCCAATTCATCTCAAGTTACTAAACCTCCATTCTACATCACATAATTCATAACTACCACAACTAAAATATGAAGTAAAATTATGTTCTCATACACAACTAGGGCAGCCCCTATACACGCATATTCCATAAACTCCATTCATTTCATAACATTATAATAACAAGCAACACACTACATAAAATTAATTCATTACTTCTACATTACACTACTCCATTCGGCCACCACAACTACATGCATATTCTCATGAATTCTTCATTCCTTTCTATACATCACAACAACGACCACATACTACATAAAATTGATTCATCACTTCAATACCATACAACACATATACGGCCAAACATAGCATGTACACGGCCATACACCCATATTCATATATTTCATGAATTTCATTCATCCCCCACTCTACAACATATACAAAGCGTTCATAATATATGAAAAGAAAATTAAACACATACCTTTCTTCACTTATCCCTTCTTGCTCGGCTTAGGTTCACCATTTGTATAACAAATGCTCTTATTGCTCCAACAACCCTTCCATGTTTATTAGGGCCTTCCATTTGGTAGGAAAACTAGGAGGAAATAATTTTTTTGATCAACTTTTCCTCATGGCCATGTTTGGCCACCATGGCCGAACACACCTCTTCTTTTTTTTTTTTTTTTTTTCTCTCTCTCTCTCTTTCTTATTTCATCAATTGGAATGATGAATTATTCACCCCCTCTCCTATATATATAGTCCTTATAAGCATGTGAGGGGCACATGCCCTCTCTCCCCCTTTTTTTTTTTCTAGAGATTTCTTCTCTTTTCTTGAATTTTCTTTGAAATTCAACAAAGAAGACTAAGTGTCTTCTTATGGAAGCTTTGGCCCATATATCTTTATAATTTGCAATTAGCCCCCACTTAATACAAACATGAGCACATGCTACCCATGCCACACGGCCATCTTGGAAATTTCAAGAATTTTCTTGAATATTTGTGAAATTACCATTTTGCCCCTAGGCTTCCACAATATTACCATGAACCATTTTGCGAATATCCCATTTTTACCCTTGGCCTTTTCCAATATTTCCATACTAATAAGGTTCATAAATAATATTCACAACCCACTTGTACATTAAAATAATTTTGGAAATAGTCTTGCCTTTAACTTCTCGCAATTATCCCGAATTATCCAAACGTACGAAATACGGGTTATAACATCCTCCCCCCCTTTAGAACATTCGTCCCCGAATGTTCGATTGATCTTATAGGGTGTCATAGTACTTCGGGAGGGTCCCTTTTTCAGTCGTTCCTCTCTTTATACCCATTCCTTATCTCAACCCTATTCTCCTTATACTCATACCCCTGGGTCTTTACACGAGTCCTCATTCCGTGTTATAAGTATCCTAATCCGCTACACCAACTCATTCCTCCTTCCTTCATGTATTCTCTTGATAGGCCAATATGCTTTAAACTCTGGCTCCAGGCTAATTGGTTTCCTTCCTTTGGACTTAAAGCCTATAATATGTTCTCCCCCACTTTAAGGGGTTCCTTATATGCTAACAGTCCTTTTATGAAATCTTCGTTTATACCTTATTTCTCTCTTTCCAACTCGTACACTAACATATCGAAACTTCTTATCCCAAGTTTTTCTTTTTTTTTTCGTCCTTGTCATCATTTTGTCCCCATTTCCATACCTTGCCATCCGCTATTCGTCCTCTCCTGCTTTGCTCACTTACTCGAAATGTTCCTTAACTACACCTTCACGTTGCAACCGTACGCATCCATGTTCTTGTCTTTTGCCCTTAGCATAGCATCCTTACATTTTTGCTCTCTCTTCATCCTTATTCATCGAGTCTTTAACTATATTTATGATGCTATAACCGAGCGGTCTCTTATGCACGTTCCCTCCATTTATTTTATTTCCGCTAAGATCAAATCCTTCAGACTTCACATGAATTCTTATTCCACAGCTTCAACTTCCACTCGACAATGTCGACCCATTACCTTTATATACCTTTCAATACCGAAGTCTTACAACACCGCCACTAAACTTGGTCATTCCTTCTCTTACTTCACATTTCCTTGTCGCGGTTACTATTCCTTTATCCTCACTTATTGCAATTAGTTCTCGAATTCCATACATTTCTCTCTGTCTCTCTTACCACACTCTTCCCTTTTTACATGCTTATTTCGAGTCCTTCCTCAAATAGCCTCGTGTTTTGCCGTAGTTTTTCTCGGGAGCTTCACTTACCGAGGTTTCTTACCTTTCTCTTTCTTCCGTCACTTTGATCTCTTCATTTTCCATCTACTCACTCTCTCTCTTTTCCAAATATCGTTATACTAAATTTCCAATCTCAACCTATAGTAAAATAACAACGGCTTATTTTGCAACACTTGTACCATTTACTCTTCTTGCGGTCACTCGATCTTCGGTACCCTTACTCGGTTGATGCCTTTTTTATACCGTAGCTTTCGGTTGCCGGGACTCATATGTCCACCGATACAATCATATATGGGATATCCTACACCTTCATATATATATATATATATATATATATATATATATATATATATATATATATATATATATATATATACGCCGTTCAAGCCTATCCTAATTTCTGTAATTCCAAAGTTGTGATGCACTTTCCCGTCTCTTCATCGAGCAAGTCCGCTCGTCCTACGCGTCTTCTTATGGTCTCCAACCATCCCATATGCTCTAGTTTCCCTTAGGCTACCCTAACTTCTCATTTGTCTCTTAAGTCCGGATATGTAGAATTTCTTGCATACTTCCTGGGGTCACCCATCCTGAAATTGCTCCCAGCTGAGCACGCTTAACCTCGAAACTTTGGTGGAATCCGGTGCCTTAATGCTGCTATAATCGCGTCCACTCCCTCGTATGACCTTTATTACATGTTCTAGAGCAAGTTGAAGTCTTACAGATTCTGAAACATTTTCGTAACACGTCCTTTCTTTTGTAATTACTATTTTACCCTTTTCGGTTCCCAATGTTCACCTCTCACTTGTGTGTATGACTACTTCCTGTCCTGGGACTCCAGATTCCCGAGGGTAGTGATCGCACCTTCATCGTCATGCCAAATCCATAACCTTTCTTGAAACGTCGCATCTCGCTTATTGCCGTTTATCGTATTTCCTTTCCGCGCTCCTTCCTTAGACGTATCCATTACGGTAGACCTCCTTTATCATGCCTACTATCCAAATCTGTACGTCGCAAATATCGATAACACCTCGCAGAACATACAGCCTTATGACACATTCCAGTGATCCAGTGCTTCCAGTTTCAGGTAACAGAATAATTACGTTAGGACTTACCTCTATGGCTTTCCATAGCATCGTTTGCCTTCTTCTGTCGTACGTCTGGCATATATAAGGAACTTCACTTTCTTATGACTTGGCTCTATCGCACGATCTTAGAACAAAAGGAAGGTCAACAATTCCTAGATGCCCCGCAGCCTCCTGTTTATAAATGTGGCCGGCTTCACACTCATAAACAGGACTCTACCGGACACGACTTTGCAGACAACCCTTAGACCGACTCGCTCGATACCACTTTGTCACACCCCGATCTTACTAGGGTGTGATGGGCACCCGACCCCATATTCGGAGCCGAGCGAACCCGCGGACTCTTATTACTCACATATTCTCTTTGGATTCTTAAATCAAATGAAAGTAAAATACATAGTAAAATTTTCAAAATCTTTTTTTTTTTTTCGTTTCTCAGATTAAACACAGTCTGTAAGCGTAAAGACTCTATAACATAATGTATAATAAAAACATATCGGCTAGCAGGGCCATTTTCAAAGCTGACACTCTAGACCCACGACTCTGTCTGCAAAGTCTCTAACTTCGAACAAACTGCACAGCGCATATAATCGACTCGGCACGCAAGACCGGTACAAATGGAGTCTACCAACTCCGCCGGAACGTCTTCTCGCAATAACTTTACTTGTCCGAGTGTACCGCGGCATGAAACGCGGCGCCCACGAAAGGGGCGTCAGTACGAGCAATGTACTGAGTATGTAAGGCATAAACAATAACATAGTAAGGGATATAAATGTGAACAATAACCATATGGAAACTTAGAACATGTCATGAGAAAGAAGAGTAACTTTTGTACATATGAATGCCGCCTAGGGCGGATGCCATGCATGCTTATCCTTTCCTTTGAAAACATTTCTTTTTCGTATACATATGAAAATAGAACATATCATGTCATAGCGCCGAATACGTCGGCTCCCCCATGTATCCCGCGTCCGGGATGATAACGCCAGCTGACCAGGTGGCAATGCGTCTTATAGCGCAACATGTCTCCCTTCCCCATATCCCCCATATCATATACATATCATATACATATATCATATAAGTATGCGCAGAGAGCCCAAAGAAAATCATGTATCTATCGGAGTGACGTAAGGTCGGTAGCCTCCGATGATGTTATGGAATAGCCATGGGCGTCGTGTCTCACCTTGAAGGGACAATTAATATAAGGCGAGACTAACAATGGAGAGTAACATCACGAGAAAACATAGAACAGGATCATAAGGTATCGTTTCATATACTTGGGATCTTTAAAATAGTTGTTATCCATAAGTAGAGTTGAGAAATCAAGAAATAGCTTAATCATTATCATATCGTCATATTCATGATAGGAACATATCCTCGACATATTCATCATAGACAATTCCTCATATTTGACATCATCGTTGTCATTATAAAATCATATTCGTCGTTTTAGTCATAAAAGCTCTCAACCTCTTTAAAACTTGGTTTTTGAAAAATATGGCCACTTTGAAAAACAATTATGAATTATTAGGAAAAGACTTATACTTTGGAGTCATAGGCTTCTATTCTTTACAAGCAAAGAGGATATAAAAGCATTTAAGACATTATAACGTAGGAGTCATGCCTTTGGAAGAAAAGAGACGAGCCTCACATACCTGTGCCGCGCCTTACTAACTACGCTTATCCATCCAAACTTGTTGGTCTACATTCAAGAAAATTGACGAAATCATTAGATTCATTACTAAGCACACTTGTCTTGATTTTTCAAATAAATTCACTTATGATCTGCCGAAATTTCAAAGCATCTCCCCTATAAATACACCATCCCCGAGATCTTACTCAGCCCAAATCATCAACAACAAACCCGAGAATGGAACTCGGCCAAACAAATAACAATGCTAGCAATTATTCTAGCAATACTTCAATATTCAATATTCAATTCAATTCAATTCACAAAATATTCAAGCAACCCAATTAATACATACTTCCACCCGAAATCTCACAACACCACCAAAGTCAACAACGCATTACTTCCTTCCAAATTTTTGAGTTATAACAACAATCCATACATTGGTGAATTTATTCTTACAAATATAAGAACCACACTAACATCACACTAACTTCTTCGATGATGCACAAACAACTCCAATTCATCTCAAGTTACTAAACCTCCATTCTACATCACATAATTTCATTTCAAAACATGAAGTAAAATTATGTTCTCATAACAAGCCCCTATACACGCATATTCCATAAACTCCATTCATTTCATAACATTATAATAACAAGCAACACACTACATAAAATTAATTCATTACTTCTACATTACACTACTCCATTCGGCCACCACAACTACATGCATATTCTCATGAATTCTTCATTCCTTTCTATACATCACAACAACGACCACATACTACATAAAATTGATTCATCACTTCAATACCATACAACACATATACGGCCAAACATAGCATGTACACGGCCATACACCCATATTCATATATTTCATGAATTTCATTCATCCCCCACTCTACAACATATACAAAGCGTTCATAATATATGAAAAGAAAATTAAACACACACCTTTCTTCACTTATCCCTTCTTGCTCGGCTAGGTTCACCATTTGTATAACAAATGCTCTTATTGCTCCAACAACCCTTCCATGTTTATTAGGGCCTTCCATTTGGTAGGAAAACTAGGAGGAAATAATTTTTTTGATCAACTTTTCCTCATGGCCATGTTTGGCCACCATGGCCGAACACTTCCTTCTTCTTCTTCTTTTTTTCTCTCTCTCTCTTTCTTATTTCATCAATTGGAATGATGAATTATTCACCCCCTCTCTATATATATATAGTCCTTATAAGCATGTGAGGGGCACATGCCCCTCTCCTTTTTTTTTTTCTAGAGATTTCTTCTCTTTTCTTGAATTTTCTTTGAAATTCAACAAAGAAGACTAAGTGTCTTCTTATGGAAGCTTTGGCCCATATATCTTTATAATTTGCAATTAGCCCCCACTTAATACAAACATGAGCACATGCTACCCATGCCACACGGCCATCTTGGAAATTTCAAGAATTTTCTTGAATATTTGTGAAATTACCATTTTGCCCTAGGCTTCCACAATATTACCATGAACCATTTTGTAAATATCTTTTTACCCTTGGCCTTTTCCAATATTTCCATACTAATAAGGTTCATAAATAATATTCACAACCCACTTGTACATTAAAATAATTTTGGAAATAGTCTTGCCTTTAACTTCGTACGAAAACGGGTTATCCCATCTATCCAAACGTACGTGGTCACGGGTAATAGGTTTCTACACCCGTTGGTGAATCGGTAATAGCTAGTAGAGTATATAGAAATTGTGTAATTGTGATTTGTGGTCGCCGTACTATGATTGACTTGCATGAGTTAAAAATGGTGGATTTTGATGTTATTATGGGCATGGATTGGTTGGCTTCTTGCTACGCCAATGTCGATTGTAGAATGAAAATGGTTGGCTTCCAATTTCCTATAGTTTCCAGTTTTAGAATGGAAAGAAATACGGCATCACCAAAGGGTATGTTTATTTCCTACCTAAAACAAGGAAAATGATTACAAAGGTTGCATTTATCATCTAGTGCGGGTTCGAGATGTAGAAGGCGAACCGCCGTAGGCTTTCGATCGGTTCCGTAGTGAATGAGTTTCCGGATGTATTCCGAAGGAAGAGCTCCCGGGCCTTCCCCCGAGCGGGAGATTGATTTTGCTATCGATGTGTTGCAGGACACTAAGCCTATATCTATTTCTCCTTATAGAATGGCTCCCGAGCTCGAAAAGTTGAAGGAGCAATTGAAAGACTTGCTCGAGAAAGGCTTTATTAGGCCTAGTTCATCCCGTGGGGAGCACCCGTATTGTTTGTACGTAAAGAAGGATGGCTCTTTAAGAATGTGCATCGATTATCGGCAATTGAATAAGGTGACGATTAAGAAAAATATCCTCTTCCGAGGATTGATGACTTGTTTGATCAACTACAGGGTGCCCAATGGTTTTCCAAGATAGATTTGAGATCCGGATATCATCAAGTGAGAGTTAGGGAGAAAGATATCCCTAAGACAGCTTTCAGAACAAGATATGGCCATTTTGAGTCCCGGGTGATGTCCTTTAGGCTAACTAATGCAAAGCGGTGTTTATGGATTTAATGAATGATGTGTTCAGGCCCTTTCTAGATTTGTTTGTGATTGTGTTCATCGATGACATCTTGGTATATTCCGGATACGAGCGAACATGCGGATCGTTTTGCGTCTTTGTCCTCGAGTTCTTCGGACTCGAGAGTTATTTGCAAAATTTTCTAAGTGCGAGTTACGGTTGAACTCGGTGACATTTCTTGGGCACATTGTCTCGGTAGATGGAATTCGGGTAGATAGCCAAAGATTGGGCGTAAAGACTTGGCCAAGGCCACATGACTCCTATGGAGGTACGTAGCTTTCTAGGCTTAGGAGTTATTATGAAGATTTGTTGAAAGTTTTCTTCTATTTACCTTGCTTTCATGAAAGTTGACTCGGAAATCGGTAAAATTTCAA
>NW_026727428.1:0-32622 GCF_029784015.1 Lycium ferocissimum
ACCCAAAGCGATAACTTCCAAACCACCTCTACACTTTCAAACCAATATCAATATTTTCATCATCATTAACCATCGAGATCATTCTAACGTCATTAGGAGGCATTACATATAATTTTCTCACATTATTGCAAAATATGCCAACTTTCCACCGAAACCATAATTCATCCGAAACTTCCATTCTTCGACGAACATATTCATAACACGTAATCATCTCTCAATTTCATTAGCAACAATCATAATTAACACTTAAACAATGCATTTCCATAATCACATATCAACTACGTTAGAATGCCTATACTTTCCTACAATAACATGTATGCAATTCTAGTGCGGAACTTAAATCGTTAAGTCTCCATTTACTTTATAAGGATCACAACGACGCAACTAACATATCAAACAAAATAGATTCAACATGATTCCTCACCTGCATTCTCACGGCCACATACATCTTTTCCAACTTCATTCCATTTTTGTTCGACTTTCATTTCCAACACAAGTTTCACAATAACCACAACTATAATATGACATAAAATTCAACATATCTAGTCTACATATAATCGGCCACTTGCACACACACACACTTCCGCCATGCAAACTTCCATATTTTTATATGTTCTACTCGTTTACATGTACTACTACGCAAACAAACCTTCAAAACACCATTAGAAATGATGAATTCTTACCTTACACTTCCAACTTCTCCAATAGAACAACTTGTCAACTTGGAGAATTTAATGCTTCTTCTTCCAAACCAATTACACCAAGTTGTAGAGGAGACTTGACTTAGCAAGAAAATCACAAGATACTAATTTTTGGAACAAGATCAAAGGACTTGAAATTTTTTTTTTCCTTTTTCCTAGTTCAGCCGAGAGCTTCTCCAAGGAGGGGTTCTTCAATTTTTTCTTTGTTTCTTGAATTTTCTTGAAGCTTTGACTCCTTCTTATAATTATTAAGGCACATGGTTGCCACATGACTTAAATTATGGGTTGGGCCAAACCATACATGGCCGGCCACCCTCTTTTCTTTGGGCCAAATTTTTCATTTAATTTCTTGAGCCCAATTGACGATGGGTCGCTTTTGAAAGTTCACGGAACTAATTTACAAGATTCCAAATTTGCCCTTAACCTTTCTTAATATTTCCGCGTCCATATTTCCTTAAACATCACATGTATATTAAGTAAGATCCACTCAAAGCCTTACTTCTTGCCATACCAAGTTACTTCCAATTTTCTGAATACGCGCAAAATGCGAGGTGTAACAGCCTTTGACAAGGCTGACTCAGAAGGGAGCTAAGTTTCAGTGGTCCGATGCTTGCGAGCGTAGCTTCCAGTTGCTGAAAGAGAAGTTGACTACAGCTCCGGTCCTGACCCTTCCAGAGGGTCCAGATGGGTATGTGATTTATTGTGATGCTTCTGGTATTGGTTTGGGGTGTGTGTTGATGCAGCACGGCAGGGTGATAGCTTATGCTTCTCGGCAGCTCAGAAAACATGAAAAGAATTATCCTACTCACGATTTGGAGCTGGCCGCGGTTATTCATGCTTTGAAGATGTGGAGACATTATTTATATGGGGTTCACGTTGATATTTATACAGATCATAAGAGCCTCCAGTACATCTTTAAGCAGAAGGAGCTGAACTTGCGACAGAGGAGGTGGTTAGAGTTGTTAAAAGATTATGATGTTGATATTCTCTACCATCCGGGGAAAGCTAATGTTGTGGCAGATGCACTTAGTCGCAGGTCTATGGGCAGCCTAGCAGATGTGCCATCAGAGAGTAAAGAGATGGTTCGCGATATTCATCAGTTGGCTAGTCTTGGAGTTCGCTTGGCAGATTCTGGAGATGTTGGGGTTTCTATTCGAGGTATTGCTGAGTCCTCTATTATACAAGATATCAAGCGGCATCAGTATGAGGATCCTATTCTGGCACAGTACCGAGATGCAGCCCCGGCACAGGAGAAGACTCCGTTTGAGATTTCACCTGATGGAGTGTTATTTCACAGAGGCAGGTTGTGTGTACCTGACGTTGCAGGGCTACGGCGACAGGTTATGGGCGAGGCACATTATGCCCGATATTCTGTTCACCCAGGGTCGACGAAGATGTACCATGATCTCAGATGCTTATATTGGTGGGATGGTATGAAAAGAGATATAGCAGAGTTCGTCGCTCGATTAGGTCCGAATTGCCCAGCAGTTAAGATTGAGCACCAGAAGCCCGGTAGGCTATTGCAAGAGATGGAGATACCGACGTGGAAGTGGGAGATCATTAATATGGATTTCATTACAGGTTTACCTCGCACTCCACGGAAGTATGATTCTATTTGGGTTATCGTTGATCGGTTGACAAAATCAGCTCATTTTCTTTCGGTGGGACTACCTATTGACCGAGGATTATGCCGGGCTTTATATCGGGAGATTGTGCGACTTCATGGAGTTCCTTTATCTATTATCTCCGACAGAGGTGCCCAGTTTACAGCTAATTTCTGGAGATCCTTTCAGGCAGGATTGGGGACGCAGGTGGCTTTTGTTCGATCGAGGAGCAGAGATAGATATGAGCTGACAGCTCTATCAATAGAAAGATTCTAGCTTCTTTTTCGGAACGTAGAATGTAAGAGAAATTCAAATGTGAACAACCACAGTAGCTGGCTTGGCTCCCTCTTATGAAATAAAATGAAAATCTTTCAAGAGATTGAAAGTCGAAACTTCTTGGATATCTCAAAGGGTAAAGCGCACCTGTCATCCGCGGTCGCTAGGAAGACTAGAATAGAAGAGTCCGAGGAAAGGGGCGTTCAGCCACTTGACTCTAAGGAGAGGATTCAATTTCCAATCCGGTTGATGTTCCGACATCCCGAATCGAGCCCGAGTTTGCCTACCTCTCTATTAGCGCTCGTGGTGGTGCTTCAGGATTCCAATGTACTGCGCTTTTGAGTTGTTCAAAGGTTGGAAACCGAGTCTAATACATATACGCGACGGGGATGCCCGTCTGAAGTTAGAATCTACAATCCACATGAAAAAAAACTAGATCCTAGGACCATTAGTGGATATTTCATTGGATATGCCGTTCCAGCGTCTCCGCCGTAAAGAGGAATGCCCTCCATTAAAGAAAGGAGCCAGCTTTCGGACCATCTTTTCCAGCCAGATAGCGAGCGATCACTCGGCAATGTCTCGACAAGGTCCGACGGACAGCCGAGCGCACTATACGAGACATTGGAAGATATGTTGCGAGTCTTTGTGTTATTGATTTCGAGGTATTTGGGAGGATCATTTGCCACCGGTTGAATTTGCTTATAATAACAGCTACCACTCCGGATTCGAGATGGCACCTTATGAGGCATTGTGTGGCGTAAAGTGTAGGTCACCGATCGGTTGGTTTGATGTTGGGGATAATCGAGTTGATTGGCCCGGATGTGGAGTCGTGGATAAGGTGAAACTTATTCGAGAGAGATTTTCCCCCGCAAAAATCATATGTAGATAATCGCCGTCGACCTTTGGAGTTTCGGATTGGCGATTGGGTTTTCTCGAAGGTGTCACCTATGAAAGGTGTTATGAGATTCGGCAAGAAAGGGAAGCTCAGCCCAAGATATATTGGACCTTACCAGATTGTTCGCATAATAGGCAAGGTTGCCTATGAGTTAGATCTGCCAGCTGATTTGGGAGCGGTTCACCCGGTATTTCATGTTTCTATGCTTCGTAAATGTATTGGTGACCCTTCCAGAGTCTTTCCTGTAGATGATATCCAGGTCACGGAGGAGCTATCTTATGAGGAGCAGCCTATAGCCATATTGGATCGTCAGGTAAAAAGGTTGCGGAACAAAGATATGGCTTCTGTTAAAGTGCTGTGGCGGAATAATAACCGAGAGGAAGTGACCCGGGAAGCTGAGGAGCAGATGAAGAAGAAGTATCCTCATTTATTTTTGGAACCTACAGGTAATCCAATTCTCCATTTGACTATGTTGTTTGATCAATGAATGTGTTGTTGTGATAGTTGAAAAGGAAACTCCCCCAAATTGTTTGTATGACCCGTAAGGTTAATCTAACATTCGAGGACGAATGTTCTTAAGGGGGGGAGGATGTTAGAACCCGTATTTTTGTACATTGGAATAATCTGGATGTAATTATGATAAATTAAGGACAAAACTATTTCGGGATACAAGGTCGGGATTCTTGACCTCTGATTTTATTTTGAGATATAAGTTGTGCATGAATTTATTGGTATGGAACAATTAGGAAAATTTGGGACCAAAGTGATAAAAATTGGAAGTGGAAAGTCATCCACAAATTCCATGTGGGCCGTGCATAGTGGATTGTGGTGCCCACACAACTTTGTGTCATCTTTTGAGTGGAACAACACATTGTGTGGGCCAAAAACAATAAGAGATATTTTAGAGGACTTAAAAGATGACCACTTAGACATCTTTCTCTCATTTCACATTCCCACACTTAGAAAATAAAACAAAAGTTGAAGACCCTCCCTCCTTGGAGCTCTCGGCCAGCAGCTCCCATTATCACCCCCCATTTCTTGTCCTCCAAAAATTATTTTGATGATGAAAACCCATTATCTTGAGGCCTCTAAGTAGCGTGGAACCATCGTTGGAGCGATCAATCCACTATTTCTCATCTTTTGGAAACCCTAGGCTTGTGGAAGTTGAAGAGAAAAAGGTAAGATTTGATCTTGTTTTTGTGTTATGAAGGTTATATTATGGTTGTAGTATGTTAAATTGGAGGAAAATCATGAAATATGAAATGTTGGAAGTGAGTTGTGTATGTGGAGTTTGAGCCGTGTAAATGGGTGTTGTTGTGTTGTGATTGAATTTATGAATTAATGCCTAGTTAGTTGATTATGATCATTGTTAGGTGAAGAACGATTGAGAATTATCCATTTATGTATATGTGTAGTGTTGGTCGAAATGGGTCACATTATATGACAATGAACGAATGAATGTCGCTTAATGCTTTAGTCGTCGTCGTTATGAATTCTAGTTGGAAATGAGCATTTAATGACTTAAGATTGATGTTGAGATTGTGTGGGCTGGTTTAAGGCCTATTGTGCGTTGATGTAATTTGTATATTTTATGAAAATGATATCGTTATGTTGTGGATTGTGATACAAAACATGACTTGAAAATGAGGAAAGTAAAAAGGGGGCTGCTCTCGGCTAGGGGGCTGTTTTGTAATGAATTTCGTGGCTGTTTTGTGATGAATTTTGTGGCTGTTTTGGGGCTGTTTGTGGTAATTTTCGTGGCTGCTCTTGTTGAGTCGAAATGCAGGGATTATAGTTATGATTATGTACAATATATGTAGTATATTTGCTGGAGTATGAGCTGTTCATGATGGCTGGTCTAACATTGAAAAAAGGGCTGGATAAACATAAGGAATTAGTGTATGAATCACTTTGTTGTTGTGGTTGTTGTACTCTATGATGTAAAAGAGAGTTACTATTGTTATTTCGCCTTTTCGAATTGATGATCGATGTTGTTAGGTTGGTTATTGTGGTTGTTGTTGCTGATTTTGAGCGAGTTAAATTCTCGGGATAGCCTGTTTACAGGGGAAATGCTGCCGAATTTTCTGTAGAATTTAAAGAATAGTTGGAATGAATGGCTTAAGTTCCCTTAGCTAATGTTTGGTATTCGTTGGCGTATTTGTAGACCTTGGGGAGCCCGAGGCGTAGATTGGGATTGACTTAGATTGGCTATCTTGGGGTGCGTACGAGGTATGTAAAGCAACCTTCCTTCTTTTGGCATGCTTTAGTTTTACATAGGCTAGATTAGAGCCTTAAGGGAATTCCAAATTCGAAATCCGAGCATGATATGAACCTTATATAATTCTTGGCACTCTTATGCATGACTTGATAAGAATATGAACCATTATGTCTTCGAAAAGAAAAGAATCGTTTTCCAAATGTTGCTCCAATAATTTTTATAGGAGTTTGCTTGATGTATAATGGGTATGTTTTCATAGGCGGTCTCAGTTCGGGTCTATACTCGTCCGTGGGTCCCGCGACGCCCTTTTATGTGAATTCGATAACCTTTGAAACAAAAGTGATAATTATTATTCCGATTTCGAATATGACTATTTTACTTATCTTTGGGATTTATGATAATAATTTTATGCATATGATTACTCACTACTCCGCTCGTGCCTACTATGATATCGTTCGCGGTTCCGGCCGGTTACGTTGTCGTGCGCATTATGATGTATTCGGTGTTATCTTGTGTTCATGGTTCACCGAGTATATATATCGAGGGCCGGGTTCCACTTATATTTGGTGTGATCTTGTGTATGGCGATATCCGTGTTGTGATACGTGACGGAGATTCGGAGATTTGAAACCTTCTCGGTGTTATCTTTGTGTTATGGCGCCATCGACGATGCGGGCGACCATATTTCCGTGCCCTATGCATGACTTATATTTTGAAATAACATTTTGATATTTTTGAAATGCATTTACTTTACGTACCTCTATTTCGATTGTGACACGATTTGTATACTACATTTTACGCTTTGCATACTCGGTACATATTTCGTACGAACCCCTTTCTTCGGGGGCCGCGTTTCATGCCCGCGAGGTACGGATGCACGGTTTGGTGATCCACACACCTAGGACACCTTCTTCTCGCTACTTGGAGTGCTCCCCTCATTCGGAGCTTATACTTTTGGTATATATATTCGTCTGTTGCATTGTATATATTGTTCATGGGTACGGCGGGGCCCTGTTCCGCCATATGATTTTGTCTGTCTGTTTAGAGGTCTGTGGACATGTTTGTGGGTTGTGCCTACTCCCGTACGGTTGTGTTTGTATCTGTTGTGTTTGGGCGATCCCATTCGCCGCGGCGGCCGGTCCGCATATGTATATATGTTGTGTTGTTGGCCCTGTGTGGCCTTTGTTGGTATTTCTGTGCGCAGGGTTATTTTGGATAGTCCGTAAAACAAAGGAAACTCTGCCGAAATTTTTTTTGGGAATTATCTAAATTTGAAACATAGCCTTGTCGGCTTCTGTTATATACTTGAATGTGTTTGACATAATTTGAGATAGCGTTGGATAGGTGTGTTTGGGTGCCCAGATAGGGCACTAGTCACGGCCTACGGAGTTGGGTCGTGACACAATGTGTTATATCCCGCATTTTGTACGTCGGAATATTCTAGGACAATTGCGGGAAGTTAAGGGCAAGACCATCTTCAAAATTATTTTAGTACATAAGTTGGTTATGAATACTATTTATGAATATTATTGGACGGAAATATTGAGAAAGGCTAAGGGCAAGAAGAGAAATTCGCAAAGTGGGCCGTGGAAATAATGCGGAAGGCTAGGGACAAAATGGTAATATTGAGAAAAGTCGAGGGGTAAAATAGTAATTTCACATGGTGTTCAAGAAACTTCATGAAGGGCCATATTGGTCATGTGATGAATAAATATGGACCAAAGTGTACATGGCAAGATATTGGTCACCTTTTGACTTAAAGAAAATTTCAAGAAAATGGAGGAAAAGTCTAGAAATTTGAAGAAAATTGGAGGGAAAGGAAAGAAAAGAAGATGACAAATAAGTCATCTTTTAATTTGGAAAAATCAAGAAAAGAGAGGAAAACTCTCAGAGAAGGAAAGGAAGGGGACATGAGGGTATAATTGAGGGACCAAATTATAAATATGGAAAAGTGTTGGGATTAAATATATAAGAGAGAGATGACTAATTATTCATCATCCAAAAGTGAAGAAACAAGAAAGAAAGAAAGGAGAGAAATTGAAGGGGCCATTCGGCCATGTCCTATGATTTTTGTCTCCATGAAATCTTACTCCAAAAATTATTTTCTTGATATATTCCCACCAATTCAAGGGCCCTCTACAACGTGGTGTAGTTATTTCGGAAGATAAGATGCTTGTTTCATCAATTTGGCAACCTTAGCCTAAAGGGAAGTTAAAGGAAAAGGTAAGAATTTAACCTTCCTTTCTATGTTATGGATGTTTGCGCATGTTGTAGTGTATGAGAGTGAGTGAAATTCATGGAGAATAGGGATGTTGAGTGTGGCCGTGCATGTGTGTGTATGTGTGTGGCCTTGTATGTGATGTTGTATGTAAGTGCAATGAATTAAATTTATGAAGTAGGATGGTTGTTGTAGTGCATGGAAAAGGATGGAAGTTCATGAAAATATACATGTTGTTGTGTGGCCGAAAATAGGGAAGATGTTGGGAGATATGACAAATCGAAATTATGTAGCATTTTGATTGTTGTGGATTTTATGTTGTTAATGAATGCTTAACGATCTTAGTGAAATTGTAGTAGTTGGAGATTTGTTAGAAGCTTATGTATATTGAACATAATGTTCTTGCATGCATGGAAAGTAATGTTGTTAGTGTGGTGTTGTTAGTTTGGCCGGGTTGTATTCCCGGGATGTTGTTGATTAAAAATCGGCCAAGTTTAACTTGGTGGCATGGTGTATGTACAGGGGAAGTGCTGCCGAAATTTCGGTAGCCAAATGGTGTTTAAGAATCCAACTCCAAAATGTACTAACCAAGATTTGGTAAACTTGACCAAAGTGAAAATTATGGCGAGATTGGAATGGAGATTTGGAGCCCGGCAAGAAGCGGAAAAGGTATGTAAGGCTTCACCCTTCTTTCTATGGCATGTCTTAGACGTACTAAGTCGACTATGTGTCCCGAGGACCATCCCTTTTCTCGGAATCTAAGATTGAAAATAGTTACTATTCACTCAGTAGAATTGAATTAGAACTTGCGCGAAATGTCGGAAAAACTTCTTTAACATCCGAACTACCCAAATAGGACTCGATCACCCTAAGACCCTCCCAAGTGACGCCATGAATTGTAATATACGTAAATTTGATACGCCACCTCGTTTGACTCGAGGTGGGCCCACTATTCCCGAATTTTCTCCTATTGTTCCATTTAGCTTACTTTTATTCTATAATGTAAGGAAACTTTTGGACATCTTTTTGACTGCTAAATAAGAATTGTTTTAATTAAACCCTAACCCCAATGCATGATTTTCTTTTTTAAAAATTTTCAAATGTTTTCCAAAATATTCTTTCTCCAAAAACCCGCTTTTTTCAATATTGCAAGCCTTAATGACTAAGACGACGACTATGACTCTACGATGAAAAAAATGATGATTCTACGATTAAAGGTCCCAAGTCTATGATTCCAGTGCCGAGATGTGAACGTTAAACTATTTCTTGAATCCTCGGCTCTACTCATGAATAGTGCTTTCCTTTAAAGATTCTAAGTACACAAACGATGTCCTATGGTCCTATGTTATACCTTCTCTTGATATTGCTCTCCACTAATGGTCTCGCCTTATATTAATCATCCCTTCAAGGTGAGATAAGCGTCCTTAATTACTCTATAATATAATCGGAGGTTCCCGACCTTACGTCACTCCGATGGATACACGATTTTCTTGGGCTCCCCTGCATGCTATGATATATATATATATATGTATAAAAATGTATTTGGGGAAGACTGGGAAAAAGGGCAGAGCGCTATGAGCGCTGGGTTACTCACGGTGCATGTATCCGTACTTAACTTGATATCATCCCGGACGCGGGATGCCCGGACGCGGGAATTATACTATGTGGGCAGGCCGATATATTCGGTGCTATGATATACTATGCTATGCTATGATACCATGATATACTATGCTATGCTATGATACTATGATATACCACGCTATGCTATGATACTATGATATACTACGCTATGCTATGATACTATGACATAAATCCGTTTTCTATGTCTATGAAAAGAAATGTTCTTCTTCTAAAAAGGAAAAACAAGCATGCATGGCATCCGCCCCTATGGGGTCCTTATATGCACAGGTTACTCGGTTATCCTACGATATGTTCTATGTTTCTATGCAGACACCGTCCCGATGTACAAAAGTTATCCCTCTACCTCACGACATGGAATCTTGTTATTATTCACGCTTATATCTTTTACTATGTTGCTATGCCTCGCCTTACATACTCGGTACATTGTTCGTACCGACCCCCTCTTCTTCGGTTGCGTTTTCATGCCGCAGTACACCCGCATGATCGACGCTATTATAGACGATGTTCCGGCGGAGTTGGCATCTCCATTTGCTCGAGGATTGCCGGTCAAAGGCCCTATGCTATGGTATCATGTCCAAGTTAGAGACTTTGCGTACGCAGTCGTGGGTTTGAGGAGTCGCTTTGTACTACGATACAAGTCCGTATAGTTACATATTTTATTTGATTCTAAAGCGACAGAAAGGTTTATTTCGGCAGCCTTATTATGTATACTTGACTGAGAGTTTCAAAAAAAAATTTACGCATGGAATACGAGTCAGAGGGTTCGCTCGGCTTCGGAAACGGGGTCGGGTGCCCATCACACCCTGATCAAGATTGGGGTGTGACAAAGTGGTATCAGAGCAGGTCGGTCTAAGGGATGTCTGCAAAGTCGTGTCCGGTAGAGTCCACGTTTATGGGTGTGAAGCCGGCCACATTTATAAACGGAGGCTTACGGGGCATCTAGGAATGGTTGACCTTCTTCTCATGTCATGAGATCGTGCGATAGAGCTAAGTCATAGGACATAAGATTCCTTATGCTAATCGTTAATTTCCGTAGGCGCCCGGTATCGGCGGAAAAAGGCGAGGAATGATATGGAAGCCAAACGAGGTGAGACTGGATGGATATATTTGTTCTGTTACGTGGAGCTGAGCGCCAGACAGGAAATAGCCATACATGCAGGCGGAAGGTGAATATCAGGAATTAAAAAGGGCAAAGCAGTCATTGTAAAAGAAAGGACGTATTACGAAAATATTTCGGAAGTTGTAAAGTTTTGGTTGGCTTTAGATCGAGTAGTAAAGGCCATGTGAGAAAGCGGACGCAAAAATATCGACATTAAGACACCGAATTCCGGTGGAAGTTTTTGGGTTAAGCGTGCCCTGTGTGGGAGCAATTCTAGATGGGTGACCCCTGGGAAGTTTATAAGAAATTCTACATAATCGAACATCGAGACAACGGGAGGTGGGAGCAACCTAAGGAAAACCGAGTATATGGAGTAGTTGGAGACCATAAGAAGACGTGTAGGACAAGACGGACTTGCTCGGCGAAAAAACAGAAGTATATCATAGCCCTAGAATTAGGATAGGCTTGAACGAGCGTTTGGACGTATTTTGTGGGCTACAAATGAAACCCCTTCATGGAAATAAGCCAGGGAGACCGGGAAACCGACAATGAGTGGATAAAAGTCTGGATAATGTTTAAGGTAATATGAGAAGTTCGCACAAACTTTGAGTAGTGCGACGCCAGAAAATGGACGTATATAAAGAGAAAGAGTATGACAAAGAGAACGTTATTGGATAGCTTAAGAACGAGTATGAAGGATGGAAAATAACTTCGAAAAGGGAGCTCCCCCAAGGTGCTTATGCGACCCTGTAAGACTAGTTGAACATTCGAGGACGAATGTTTCAAAAGGGGGGAAGGATGTTATATCCCGCATTTTGTACGTCGGAATATTCTAGGACAATTGCGGGAAGTTAAGGGCAAGACCATCTTCAAAATTATTTTAGTACATAAGTTGGTTATGAATACTATTTATGAATATTATTGGACGGAAATATTGAGAAAGGCTAAGGGCAAGAAGAGAAATTCGCAAAGTGGGCCGTGGAAATAATGCGGAAGGCTAGGGACAAAATGGTAATATTGAGAAAAGTCGAGGGGTAAAATAGTAATTTCACATGGTGTTCAAGAAACTTCATGAAGGGCCATATTGGTCATGTGATGAATAAATATGGACCAAAGTGTACATGGCAAGATATTGGTCACCTTTTGACTTAAAGAAAATTTCAAGAAAATGGAGGAAAAGTCTAGAAATTTGAAGAAAATTGGAGGGAAAGGAAAGAAAGAAGATGACAAATAAGTCATCTTTTAATTTGGAAAAATCAAGAAAAGAGAGGAAAACTCTAGAGAAGGAAAGGAAGGGGACATGAGGGTATAATTGAGGGACCAAATTATAAATATGGAAAAGTGTTGGGATTAAATATATAAGAGAGAGATGACTAATTATTCATCATCCAAAAGTGAAGAAACAAGAAAGAAAGAAAGGAGAGAAATTGAAGGCCATTCGGCCATGTCCTATGATTTTGTCTCCATGAAATCTTACTCCAAAAATTATTTTCTTGATATATTCCCACCAATTCAAGGCCCTACAACGTGGTGTAGTTATTTCGGAAGATAAGATGCTTGTTTCATCAATTTGGCAACCTTAGCCTAAAGGGAAGTTAAAGGAAAAGGTAAGAATTTAACCTTCCTTTCTATGTTATGGATGTTTGCGCATGTTGTAGTGTATGAGAGTGAGTGAAATTCATGGAGAATAGGGATGTTGAGTGTGGCCGTGCATGGTGTGTATGTATGTGTGGCCTTGTATGTGATGTTGTATGTAAGTGCAATGAATTAAATTTATGAAGTAGGATGGTTGTTGTAGTGCATGGAAAAGGATGGAAGTTCATGAAAATATACATGTTGTTGTGTGGCCGAAAATAGGGAAGATGTTGGGAGATATGACAAATCGAAATTATGTAGCATTTTGATTGTTGTGGATTTTATGTTGTTAATGAATGCTTAACGATCTTAGTGAAATTGTAGTAGTTGGAGATTTGTTAGAAGCTTATGTATATTGAACATAATGTTCTTGCATGCATGGAAAGTAATGTTGTTAGCGTGGTGTTGTTAGTTTGGCCGGGTTGTATTCACGGGATGTTGTTGATTAAAAATCGGCCAAGTTTAACTTGGTGGCATGGTGTATGTATTATGAAGTCTTTGCCCGAAATTTTGTAGCCAAATGGTGTTTAAGAATCCAACTCCAAAATGTACTAACCAAGATTTGGTAAACTTGACCAAAGTGAAAATTATGGCGAGATTGGAATGGAGATTTGGAGCCGCAAGAAGCGGAAAAGGTATGTAAGGCTTCACCCTTCTTTCTATGGCATGTCTTAGACGTACTAAGTCGACTATGTGTCCCGAGGACCATCCCTTTTCTCGGAATCTAAGATTGAAAATAGTTACTATTCACTCAAGAGAATTGAATTAGAACTTGCGAAATGTCGGAAAAACTTCTTTAACATCCGTAACTACCCAAATAGGACTCGATCACCCTAAGACCCTCCCAAGTGACGCCATGAATTGTAATATACGTAAATTTGATACGCCACCTCGTTTGACTCGAGGTGGGCCCACTATTCCCGAATTTTCTCCTATTGTTCCATTTAGCTTACTTTTATTCTATAATGTAAGGAAACTTTTGGACATCTTTTTGACTACTAAATAAGAATTGTTTTAATTAAACCCTTAACCCCAATGCATGATTTTCTTTTTTAAAAAATTTTCAAATGTTTTCCAAAATATTCTTTTCTCCAAAAACCCAGTTTTTCAATATTGCAAGCCTTAATGACTAAGACGACGACTATGACTCTACGATGAAAAAAAAAAAAGATGATTCTACGATTAAAGGTCCCAAGTCTATGATTCCGAAGTGCCGAGATGTGAACGTTAAACTATTTCTTGAATCCTCGGCTCTACTCATGAATAGTGCTTTCCTTTAAAGATTCTAAGTACACAAACGATGTCCTATGGTCCTATGTTATACCTTCTCTTGATATTGCTCTCACTAATGGTCTCGCCTTATATTAATCATCCCTTCAAGGTGAGATAAGCGCCCTTAATTACTCTATAATATAATCGGAGGTTCCGACCTTACGTCACTCCAATGGATACACGATTTTCTTGGGCTCCCCCGCATGCTATGATATATATATATATATGTATAAAAATGTATTTGGGGAAGCGGGAAAAAAGAGCAGAGCGCATGAGTTACCGGGTTACTCACGGTGCATGTATCCGTACTTGACTTGATATCATCCCGGACGCGGGATGCCGGACGCGGAATTATACTATGTGGGCGAGCCGATATATTCGGTGCTATGATATACTATGCTATGCTATGATACCATGATATACTATGCTATGCTATGATACTATGATATACCACGCTATGCTATGATACTATGATATACTACGCTATGCTATGATACTATGACATAAATTATTTTCTATGTCTATGAAAAGAAATGTTCTTCTTCTAAAAAGGAAAAACAAGCATGCATGGCATCCGCCCCTATGGGGTCCTTATATGCACAAAGTTACTCGGTTATCCTACGATATGTTCTATGTTTCTATGCAGACACCGTCCCGATGTTGTTATCCTCTACCTCACGACATGGAATCTTGTTATTATTCACGCTTATATCTTTTACTATGTTGCTATGCCTTACATACTCGTACATTGTTCGTGCGACCCCTCTTCTTCGAAGTTGCGTTTCATGCCGCGCGGTACACCGGATGATCGACGCTATTATAGACGATGTTCCGGCGGAGTTGGCATCTCCATTTGCTCGGAGGATTGCCGGGTCAAAGGCCACATGCTATGGTATCATGTCCAAGTTAGAGACTTTTTGCGTTACGAGTCGTGGGTTTCGAGTCTATTTGTACTACGATACAAGTCTGTATAGTTACATATTTTATTTGATTCTAAAGCAAAAGGTTTATTTCGGAAATTTATTATGTATACTTGACCGAGAGTTTCAAAAAAAAAATTTACGCATGGAATACGAGTCGAGGTTCGCTCGGCTTCGGAAACGGGGTCGGGTGCCCATCACACCCTGATCAAGATTGGGGTGTGACACAATGGATAAGTAAGTAGTCGGCGCTCGAGAGTTAAAACGGTAATCATGTTAAGTTCCTTCAAAAAAAGTCATTAGGACTATACAAAGGAAAATCTCGGGGACCACGGATATGCATCAAACCAATCCGGGCCCGCCCATGAAAGTTAGAGTCATTATTTGTTATAGAATCTTCTACGAACGTTTCGAAGAGATCCGAGCCCGTCTATGAAAGTTACGGTCGTTCGTAGTTACAGAATCCTTTAAGAACAAAATTCTTTATGCAACGTTTATCATCCAGTCATACAAAAGACACAAGGATCACAACTCGACTATATTAAGAATGCCAACATCAAAAAGTGAATAAGAATCGTAGACATGCTCGGATCGTAAGAATAGAGTTACCCCGAGGCTCGTATCATAGCCTACTTACAACTAAGACATGCCAAAAGGAAGAAAGGTTAGGCTTTACATACCTCGTCCACTTCCTAAGCTAATCCGAACTTAAGTCTCGGCTTCTCAAGATCTACAATAACGTCATTAGACATCAAACATTAGCCATAGGCACCTAGGAATCCAATTCTCAGCTAGCACTTCATTTACAGAAATTTGGGCAGCATTTCCCCTATAATTCAACAAACCCCGAGAATTCAACTCGGCCAAATCATCAACAACAATACCAACAACCACACTAGCAACATCAATAATTAATTCAAAACGCATTCTAACGTTAGCAACTCTGTTCTACATAACTCGGCAACATTCCATTTATATCCAATTCAACTACATACATTCAAACCAACATCAACGCTCACATGTTCGAGTACTAATCCGAGATCATTCAAACGAGGTTCAAGAACATTTCAAACAATCCGCACAATATTCAAAACAACCCAATCAATATACTACTTCACCTGAAACCCTCCATTTCCAATAGAAACAACAACAACACATTTCTTTCTTCCAAATTCATGAACTACACCAACAATCCACACATTGACAACATCATTCCCATAAATACAAGAAACTATCTTAAAATTCCATTAGCTTCTACAACTAGTCACAAATGACTGTAACTTCAATTTGAACCATTAAACTTTCATTTGCATCATAGAACCCACAACACAACAATCCAAAAATTCTAAATAAAATTAGTTCTTCACTCCTACACAACACAACATATACACGGCTACAACTTTCACATCATAATTTCATGAATTTCATTCATTTCCACATACTACAACATGCACAAACCATTCATAACACACATATAAAGGAGATTAATCCTTACCTTTCCACTTCACTTCTCAACTTGGCTAGGGTTTGTAACTTGCGAAATGGATGCTTTGCTTGCTCCAACAACTACTCCATGTTATAGAGGACCTTCCAATTGGTAGGAATGCTAGGAGAAAATTGTTTTTCTTGGTCAATATTTTGGACACCATTTTCAGCCAAGCCATGGCCGAATGGTTCCTCCTCTCTTTCTCCAAGCTTCTTGAATTTTCTAAGGTTGAAAAGATGAGTTTTGGTCTTGCTTAGTCATCTCTTGTATATATATATATATCCCCTACAATATAAGGTGAACACATGTCCTCTTTTATGGCTTGAAGTAATTGGCCAACCATGGGTGGGTCCCCACACCAACCCCACGGCCACATGGCCATTTGGCCATTTCATGAAATAATTTTTTTCCAACTTCTAGCCCTAAGTTTCCTTAATATTCCCATCCAACAAAATTCATAAGCATCTTGTGCATTACACAAAATCGAAAAAAATGGCCTTGCCCATAATTTGTCGCAACTAACTTAAAATATTCCAACGTACAAAATACGGGATATAACATGGGGCCAGTACATCTATGAGAATAATTTTCCCATAAATTTCTGATTTTTCCCTTGTGGGCCTGGGGTCACCTTTTAAGGTCGGTTAGTGAATCATATATTTATAGTAGTTATTGATAGGGAAAGCATGATAGGCCTTCAGGCATGGTGTGGAGTTGTATTCTGATTAGGTTTGCATTGTCAGCTGTTATATGGGCTTGTTGCCATATTTGTGATATTCATGTATTTGATGTGGTCATCTATATCTTTTTATATGTCCCTTATCTTATAAAATGAGGAAGGATAATATGGATGAACTTATGTTTGAATTGTATATCATGGCAATCCATATGGAGCCTACGATATGTGATATTGATGAGGTTGATACATGCATGGAATGCATTCCGTAGTTCTTGTGATATTAAATTGAAGTGATTGCTATTGAAATGATGATAAGTGAGAGAGTGGAGCCTCCAAGTTCTTTGCCAGACAGTGTAAAAGAGAGAGAGAGAGAGAGAGTGCTCGTGATCCGAGGTCATTTTCGGAGTGAGAGAGTGCCCGTGATCCGAGATTGTTACCGAAGCGGAAGAGAGAGTCCCCGTGATCCGAGATTGTTACCGAAGCGGAAGAGAGAGTGCTCATGATTCGTGGCATATTCCGGAGCGAGAGTGGTACATGGACTTCACGGGTCCCCCATGGGTCATGGCTATGAGACATTGTCCTTAGAATGTGTGTACGGTATAGAGGGGAGGCCTGGCGGGCATTGCATCTCATTCCATATCATCACATGGTACATTTCCTCATTGATTTCTTGGATTGATGATTATTGAGTTGTTGCCTGTTCGTGAGGATTTTCTTAATGACTTGATGGACTTGTGGATTAGAGACTTCAACTAGGCTTTCAACTTGAGGACTGAGATCAATTGTGTTTATCGTTATTGTGAGATTTACTTAAATAATGATTGTGTCTGTGCTTGACTGTTTATCTACTCTACTTGTAAATTTCTTTCTATTTACATACGGGAGCTAATCGTTGTCGGCCTATGATGCCTACGAGTACGTGTGTTTGTACTCATACTACTCTTGCTGCATTTTTTTTAGTGCAGAGTTCGTTGCTGGTTCTAGTTCCTGTGCTCGCAAGTGATCCCGAGGCTACCTGACAGAGATTCCAGGGTGAGGTACTTGCCAGATTTGCCGACTGAAAACTCCTCCTTTAGATATCTGTCTTTTCATACTCTTAAGACAGTATTTCTAGTATGTAGACTTGTATTATCCATCAGACTATGTATTTAGTATTTTGGCTCTTGTACTAGTTTCAGACCAGGTTTTGGGGTTATCATGTATTAGTATTTTCGCATTGAGTATATATATATGTACACTGTTAGTACAATATTTGTTTATTTCGCATGTTTGAATGTTGACTAAAATAAGGTAGCTTAAAGGGAAGGGTTCACCTACCAGGGGATAGTGGGGGTGCCTACACGAGCCACGAGATGGGTCGTGACAACTAGGTTGTGCGAAACCTAATTGTGTCCAATATGCCTTCCCAAGGAACATTCTCCCGAGATGCCCTTTTCAAAGACATTTTTTTAGTGATTTTAAGGACAAGTTCTTCTATCCAACACAACCCCCCCCCCCACCCCCGCAATATCTCATATTTTCAATTCCTTCTAATAGGATCGAGTTCTTTTACAATGTATCCTAAGTGGCAACTGGATATATGTACGGCTTCTTCACCATCTTAGACAACCTTCAATCTCTGTGTAGCCATGTAATGTCTATGCTCGAAATATACGATGTTGGCACGTGAACCGATCTTCCCCACTTTGACATTATCAAAGAGCAAGTGTATCAAGAAGAGCTAATGTATTCAATCAATATCAAACTCATGGCCACTTGGGATGCATTTTCATGAACATGATACAAGAGCTCTAATAAGGTAACCTAGTTAAAAGCTTAGGAGGAATATTTGCATGCACCACATTAAGTCATAAAACCCAAACCGAAGGATCGATACATATCAATCTTAAAATGCAAGGAAAGATATGGAATGTTAGGATTAGGATGCTCCTGTTATACCTCACATTTTGTACATTTGGATATTTCGAGTTAATGGCGGAAAGTTAGGGACAAGATTACAATTTTTTTAGAATGCATAAGTTGCATATTCATCTTTGTATTGGTATGGAGTATTAAGGGTAAAGTTGGAATAAGAAAAATTAGGGGGCTAGAAGTTGGAAAAATTATTTCATGAAGTGGCCAAAGGGGCCATGTGGCCGTGAGGTGGACATGGGTCCCACCCATGGTTGGCCAATTAATCCAAGTCATTAAAGAGGCCATTTTTTCATCTTGTATAGCAATACATATAAATATGTAGGCAAAGGATGACCAAGTCAAGGAATTAGTCATCTTTTTCCACTTAAAGAAAAATCTAGAAAATTTGAGAAAATTGGAGAAAAAAAAAAGAGAGGAGAAGCTTGCACATGACCGGCCATGTGCATGCAATTATATATATATATATGTATAAGTAAGGACAAGGCAAGACCATTCTTCATTTTTTTCCCACAACTCTAGAAAATTCAAGAGAGAGAGACAAAAGAGGAGAAGGCATTCGGCCATGGCTGGCCGAATGGATGCCCTTGGGAATGGATGAGAAAAATTATTTCCTTCTTGTCTCTCTACTAATTGAAAGGTCCTCGTCAACGTGGAGTAGTCGTTGGAGCAATTAAATAGTTCGTTGTGGTCATGAACACTCCTAGCCGAGTGAAGAAACCAAGTGGAGAAAGGTAAGATTCAATCTCTTCTTCCATATGTTATGCATGGTTTGTATGTTGTGGAGTGTGGAAATGAATGGAATTCATGAGATTATGGTTTGTTGTGTTGTGGCCGAGCATATGTAGTGTGGTGAAAAAGTGTAGAACTAATTTTATGAAGTAGCTTAGGTTGTTGTTCGTTGTGGATTCTATGATATAAAATGAAGATTTAATGATCCAAGTTGAAGTGATCATCGTGTGGGCTGATTTGGGACATAATGTGATTTCAATATAGATTCTTGTATTGATGAAAATGATGATGCTAACGTATAGAATTGTTGATATAGTTTATGAATTTGGAAAGAAGAAATGTATTGTTGTTGTCCCTATGGAAATTGGTGGTTTCGGGCCCTAGGGTATGTTGGATGGATTGTCTTGAATATTGTATGGATTGCTTAGAGTATCCTTAAATCTTGTTTGAATGGTTATGGATTAGTAATTGAGTATATGAGCATTGGCATTGAACTGATCGTATGTAGTTTATTGGAATATAAATGAAATGTTGTCGAATTGTGTAGAAAGGAATTATTAATGTTAGAATGCGTTTTGAATCACTTATGGATATTGTTAGTATGGTTGTTGGTTTGGTTGTTGTTGATTTGGCGAGTTGAATTCTCGGGGGATGTCGAAGTTATAGGGGAAATCTTTGTCAAATTTTTTGTAGACAAAGTGTTAATTTGGAATTGGATTCTTAAGTGTTATGGATAATGGTTGATATCTAATGACGTTATTGTAGATCGTGAGAAGTCGAGACGTAAGTTTGGATTAGCTTAGGAAGCGGCTAAGGTATGTAAAGCTCAACCTTTCTTTCTTTGGCATGTCTTAGTTAAAAGTAAGTTATGACACGAGTCTCGAGGTAACTCTATTCCTGCAATCCGAGCATGTCTATGATTCTTATTTGTTTCTTGATATCCGTATTCTTAATGTAGTCGAATTATGGTTCTTATGTTTTTGTATGACTAAGTTTCAAAAGCTGCACAAAAGTTTGTTTTCAAAAGAGTTTTGTTCTTAAATGCTTCCGTAACTACGAACGAGCGTAACATTCACAGAAGGGCTCGGATTGCTTCGATATGTTCGTAGAAAGTCCTAAAGTGAATAAGGTCCGTAACTTTCTGAGGCGGACTCGGATTGGTTTGACGTATGACTATGATCCTTATGGTTTTGTTAATGCGTTTACGATGTATGCTATGTTTCCGAATAACGTCCGAAAGATATTTGATATAACTATTGTCCGACTTTCAAATGACATTCCGTTTAGACTACTTCATTGAGTCTCTGAGATGTTTTAATTGCATTTGGTTTGTCACTACTCTGCTCGTGCCAGCCTCAATGTATCTTTCACCGAGTCCCGGGCCGGGTACGTATTCGTGCACATTCCACTGCATTGTTCACCGAGTCCCTCACTAGAGGGCCGGGTACGGTATATATATATATATATATATGATGATATGATGATGTGATGAGATGGGGATGGCGGCCAGGTTAGCATACCGAGTCCCTTGCTAGCGGGGCCGGGACACGCTATTCACCGAGTCCCTCACTAAAGGGTCGGGTACAGTATATATATATATATGTATATATGCATGCATACATGATTATGATTTAATTTTACTCACCGAGTCCCTCACTAGAGGGCCAGGTACGGTATATACGTACGATGATATGATGACATGATTATGATATGATTTTACTTATCGATATATGTATATGCATGATAAATGTTTTACAAGGCAAGTTTTATGATTTTTCTGGTCATTGCACTTGTTCCGGTAATTCCTACTGCGATTATGACCCCGTTTTCGTATTCCATGCTTTACATACTCAATACATAGTCCGTACTGACCCCTCTTTCTTCGGGGCCGCGTTCCATGCGCGCGTGTACACCCTGTGTGAGTCGAAGATATTAGTAGAAGACGTTCCAGCGGGATTGGCGAGCTCCATTTCTCGGAGTGCTGCCGAGTCAGGGCATCATGTTATGGTATCTGGAGTTCTGTTAGAGACTTTGCAGACAGTGTCGTGGGTATAAGATGTCGGTTATGTAAGCGGCTATGTAAGCCGATGTGTTATTACGCATTGTATTATAAGTTCTATATGTTTCCATATGTTACAGATTTTCTTTGATTCGAGAAAGGTAAAAAGGCATATTATTCCTCGAAAAACTTTCGTTATATATTTGTGTCATGATTTGAGAGCCAGCGTGTTATACCTCGCATTTTGTACATTTGAATATTCCGAGTTAATGGCGGGAAGTTAAGGACAAGGTTATAATTTTTTTAGAATGTATAAGTGCGTATTCATCCTTTTTATTGGAATGGAGCATTAAGGGTAAATTTGGGATAAGGAGAAATTGGAGGTTAAAAGTTGGAAAAGAATTTTCATGAAATGGCCAAAAGGCCTAGGTGGCCGTGGGCCCCACCTATGTGTTGGCCAATATTTTCATGCCATAAAATGGCACAAGTGTACATTACACATTTGTGGGGGCTATGTATATGAATGTGTGCATAATTCATGACCATGCAAGATTATAAGTCATCTTTTATGACTTAAAGAAATTTCTAGAAAATTGGAGAAAAAGAAAACAAAAAAAAAAAGAGAAAAGAGAGGGGAGTGGCCGGCCATGTGCATATGCACATGTATATATATATATATATAATAAGAGAAGGCAACATGAAGAGAGAAAAAGAAGGAGAAAAACGGCCAAGAGAGGGGCTGGCCGAACCAGCCCCATAAAGTTGGTCATGAAAATTATTTTCTTCATGCTTTCATACTAATTGGAAGGCCCTCGTCAACGTGGAGAAGTTGTTGGAACAAGAAAACCATTCGTTCTTGCAAGTGGAAGCCTAGCCGGGTAGAGAAAATTGAGCAAAGAAGGTGAGGTTTAATCTTCTTCACATGTTTTATAAGTGTTTGTGCATATTGTGATATGTGGAGATGAATGGAATTCATGAGATTATGGTGTGTTATGTTGTAGCCGAATATAAATGTAGTGTGGTGTGAAAGTGTAGAACTAATTTTTTGTAGTGCTTTAGTTGTTGTTTGTTGTGGATTCTATGATATAAAATGAAGACTTAATGATCCAAGTTGAAGTGATCATCGTGTGGGCTGATTTGGAACATAATGTGAATTTAACATAGTTGCTTGAATTTATGGAAGTAATGTTGCCAATGTGTGGATTGTTGATGTAGTGTATGAATTTGGAAGAAAGAAACGTATTATTGTTGTCTTTATGGAGGTTGGTAGTTTCGGGTGAAGTGGCATATGGTTTGGAGTGTTTTGAATATTGTATAAATTGCTTGGAATGCTTGTAAATCATGTTTGAATGGCCTCGGATTAACACTTGAACGTATGATGTTGGTCGGAATGTACGTAGTTTATTTGAATATAAATGAAATGTTGTCGAACTGTGTAGAGAGAAATTATTAATGTTAGAATGTGTTTTGAATCACCTATGGATATTGTTGGTATGGTTGTTGGTTTGGTTGTTGTTGATTTGGCCGAGTTGAATTCTCGGGGACGTTGAAGTTATAGGGGAGATGCTGCCGAAATTTTTATAGACAAAGTGTTAATGTGGAATTGGGTTCTTAAGTGCTATGGCTAACGATTGTTACCTAATGACGTTATTGTAGATCGTGAGAAGTTGAGACTCAAGTTTGGATTAGCTTAGGAAGCGGCTAAGGTAAGTAAAGCTCACCCCTTCTTTCATTGGCATGTCTTAGAGTAAGTAAGCTATGACACGAGTTTCGAGGTAATTCTACTCCGACGATCCGAGCATGTTTATGATCCTTACTTGCTTCTTGATATTCGTATTCTTAGTGTAGTCGAATCATGATTCTTGTGTCTTTTGTATGATTAAATGCGAAAAGTTGTACAAAGTTTTATTTTCAAGAAATTTTGTTTCTAAATGATTCCGAAACTACGAACGTCCGTAACTTTCACAGAAAGGCTCGGATTGCTTCGATATGTTTATGGTAAGTCCTAAAGTAAATAAGGTTCGTGACTTTCCGAGGCGGACTCGGATTAGTTTGACGTGCGATTATGATCTCTATGGTTCTTTAATATGTTTATAATATTTGATACGTTTCCGAATAACGTCCGAAAGATTTTTGATATGACTTTTGCCCCGATTTTCAAATGACGATTCGCTTATATTACTTCATTGAGTCTGCGGAAATGATTTATGTGCATATGGTTTCTTACTACTCGCTCGTGCGAAGCTGATATGTCTTTCACTGAGACCCGGGCCAGGACACGCATTCGTGCACATTCCTCTGCATTATTCACCGAGTGTCACGACCCAATTCCATGGACCGCGACTGGTGCCCGATTTGGGCACCCGTACTCACGCGTATTACCCAAAACGTATTTACGGATAAATTATATATATAGGGAACAAATGTCATACATAATCATAGGCGCCGACGTAAATCG
This sequence comes from Lycium ferocissimum, assembly GCF_029784015.1. NCBI lineage: Eukaryota > Viridiplantae > Streptophyta > Magnoliopsida > Solanales > Solanaceae > Lycium > Lycium ferocissimum. The sequence continues at coordinate 23,744 of NW_026727428.1, forward strand.
GCAAAGGCCATGGCGGGTGGGACCGCCCTAAACACATATCGTACAAACATAACCGAATGGAACTCGACACACAACCCACACTTATGTCCACGGGAACCAACGGAGTCATATGACGGGACGGGCCCCGCCGTACCCCCGAACGGATGAACATATGCATAACGGTAGAATATGTACCAAAATATGTCTCGGACAAAGGAGCACTCCAAATGGCGAGTGGATATCCTATACGTCGCGTCGCCAACCGGTCGTCCGTACCTGCGGGCATGTAACGCAACCCCGAAGAGGGGGTTTACGAACTATGTACTGAGTATGTAAAGCATAGAATATATAAAATTATGAAACGTAAAGTAAAGTCCGTAAAGTGTACAGAAAATAAGCACGATGTACAGAGTATCAAAGAAAAACATGCATGCAAGAACGGTGTCCGGCCCCTTGCGGGACCCGGGGAACGTGGTCGCCACTCTACGAATCTGGGCGCCACACACATCATACTTCAGAAGATTTGCTCCTGTCTCCGACACACATCGTAATATCAAAGTACACATATATGCAAATATGGTTTAGAGAACCAAACACATCATACTTCGTAAACACATCATACTTCGGAATTTATATACGGTGCCCGGCCCTCAAGCGAGAAGCTCGGGGAACCGTGCGCACGATATAAACCCCCGGGACTCGGTGATGGAAATAGACTCCATGCACGAGCGAGAAAATGAGAAACGTATGCAAATATAAAACATACTTTAAGACTACGAGAATGTTTGAAACGGAACATACGGGACGAAGTCGAAGGTCAAATCGGACTAGATATGTGCAAGGAAGGCCTCGGGAAGCGTGCACATATCTCGAGTCAACCGAGGTGGCGTACGGAAGTCATAATCCTTAACTACTCTAAAATTATCTACAAATGTTTCAAGGCAATCCGGTTTCGTTTATGAAGTTATAGGTGTTTAAACTAGTTTCTTAACAAAGCATAAGGTGCCTAATTCAATTCTATTGAATGAAAAAGGGGAAAATTGAGGCACGGATTTCGAAAAGTAAAGTCGTCCCCGGAGGCTCGTATCAAAACTTATCATGCCTATGACATGCCAAAAGAAAGATAGGGTGAGCTTCACATACCTTTTTCACTTCTTATGCCAATCCAAGATCAAATCCCAAACTCTCCAAAATCTACATTTGGTCACAATTACCAAACATTAGTCATGGATGCTTAAGAGTCCCTTTTTCCAAATTATCACTTTGGCTACCGAAATTTCGGCAAAGACACTTCCCCGTAAATACACCATACCACCAAGTTCAACTTGGCCAATTTCAACAACAAACCCGAGAATGAGACTCGCCAACATTATTACAAGCAATGCCAACAATTATTCCCAATAATGCTTACAATATTCACAATGATTCCATAGTACCCGAAATCTTCAACAAAGATGTAATCACACATTTTTCTTGTTCTAAATTCATAAATCATATCAACAACCATTCATAATCAACATCATTCATGCAATGTAAGAATTTAAGCTAATGTCACCTTACTTCTTCAACATCCCGATAACGATTACAACTTCGTTCCAAACTATCAAACTTGCATTTTCCCTCATAGAATCCATGATAACAACAACTAAAATATCAAATAGAATTAAATTACCATGGCTTGTCAAACCTCACCTCATTCGGCCACATCACAACATGCATAATCTCATGTTCTTCGTCCATTTTACATTATGGAATTCGCAACACAACAACCAAGACGTTCTAAATAAAATTAATTCATCACTTCCACCTACACTACTATATTCGGCCACCTCCCACATTCACAACTTCAACCAAAATCATCAAGCTTTCATTTCCAATATAGAGTCCATAATAACCACAACTAGAATACTACATAAAACTTAATTAATTTTGCCCACACAATTCATGCATACACGGCCACATGCATATACACACAACCACCATGCAAACTTCCCTATTTTCATGAATTCTATCCATTTCTACCTACTACAATGTAAACAAACTCTTCATAATCTATAAAATGGGATTAAATCTCACCTTTCCTCCTTAACTTCTTCACTTGTCCAAGGTGTGGAATCGTCGAAATGAACGTCCCATCTTCCGAAATAATTATACCACGTTGTAGAGGACCCTTGAATTAGTATAAATACATGAAGACAAGAATTTTTGGAACAAGATTTCATGGGGCAAATTTCCCCCTCTTGGCCGAACCCCTTCTTTCTCCCTCTCTTATTTTTTTTTTCTTGTTCCTTCACTTTGAATGATGAATAATTAGTCATCTCTCTCTCATATATATATATATAAGCTACTAACATGTGAGGGGCACATGCCCTCTCTTTTCTTTTCATTTTTCTTTTCCTTCTCTAGAATTTTCTTTATTTTTCTTGATTTTTCCATCATGGTCAAAGAAGACCAATGTCTTCTCTTATACACTTTAGTCCCCAAAATAATGTGGGCATATACTTATGCCACATGGCCAACATGAGAGTTTTCAAGAATTTCCTTAGACATTGTGAAATTACCATCTTGCCCCTTGACTTCCACATTATTTCCATGATGTCACTTTGCAAATTTCCCTTCTTACCCTTAACCTTTCTCAATATTTTCATACTAACAATATTCATAATTAATATTCGCCAACGACCTCTGCACAAAAATAATCTTGAAAAATGGTCGAACCCTTAACTTCTCGCAATTATTCCGAGTTATCCGAACGTACAAAATACGGGCTATAACACCGAGTCCCTCACTAGAGGGCCGGGACACGCTATATATATATATATATATATATATGATGTGATGATACGGGGATGGAGGCCAGGATGGCATACCGAGTCCCTTGCTAGCGGGGCCGGGACACGCTATTCACCGAGTCCCTCACTAGAGGGCCGGGTACGGTATATGTATATATATATGTATATGCATGCATGATCATGATATGATTTTACTTACCGAGTCCCTCATTAGAGGGCCGGGACACGCTATATGTTCATATACATGATGATTTTATTTACCGAGTCCCTCACTGGAGGGCCGGGACACGCTATATGTATATATGAGGATTATATGATTTTGATATGCATGATAAATGTTTTCAAAAGCGAATCTTATGACTTTCGATTTTTTACTTATATGATCCCACTTATTATGTTTCATGCTTTACATACTCGGTACATATTCCGTACCGACCCCCTTCTTTTTTCGGGGCTGCGTTTCATGCTTTGCGCGGTACACCCTGTGTGAGTGAAGATATTAGCAGAAGACGTTCCAGCAGGATTGGCGGGCTCCATTTTCCCGGAGCGCAGCCGAGTCAGAGTATTATGTTATGGTTCTATGTTTTGTGTTAGAGACTTTGCAGACAGTGTCGTGGGTATAAGACGTCGATTATGTAAGCGGCTATGTAAGCCGATGTAATATTACGCATTGTATTAGAAGTTTCATGTATTCTGATTTTATTTTAATTTAGAAAGGTAAAAAGCATATTGTTCTTCGAAAAACTTTCGTTATATATATTTGTGACATGATTTGAGGACTAGCATGATTATGAGTATTATGAGAGTCAGCGGGTTCGCTCGGCCCTAAATAAGGGTCGGGTGCCCATCACACCCCAACGGATTAAGGGTGTGACAAATTGGTATCGGAAGCGGATTCGTCCTAGGGGTTGTACGCAAAAAGTCGTGTCTGTAGAGTCCCGTTTATGGTGTGAAGCCGGCCACATTTATAAACGGGAGGCTACGGGAATCTAGGATGGTTACTCTTCTTTCACCTCTTAGATCGTGCCATAGAGCCGAGTCATAGGAACTGAGATCTCTTATACTAACTTTCGGTTGCAGTAAAGGAATGACATCGATCGAAGAAGGTGACTAACGATATGGGAAGCTATAAAGCACGCAGGTAAGTAAAGGTATGAAAGATGTATGTCAAGTAAGGTATTGACGTACGATTGAAATGTAAAGTTGAAAAGTTTGAAAAGGAAAAGTAAATAAGAAAGGGTAACACGTGCAGTTGTGTTGAGCATATGAGTTAAGTTCATTATTTTCAGACTTTTATGAATATTGAGGGCCCTGTGTCGTGAAACGACACGATATGATATGATATACGTATGTGATGATGGCCACGCGATTATGTTGGTATTTCCTACGTGCAGGTTTTGGGATAGTAAGGAATACAGAGGAAACTCGGCCAAATTTTTTCTAGAAATAATACGAGGACGAGATGAAAGTTTGGAATATGTTTGGGAAAGGTCGTGTTAATAGTAACGATGGGAGTTGAGAGCGTGAGGTATGGTTGTTCTTTTGGAATAAATTAAGCGTGGGATTGGTGATAATAGTAACTAGAAGGTCGACGAAGATACGGTAATAAGGAATTTGGAACGGACTAGTGGTACTAAGAGATGATTTAGAGAGGACTGGTAGGTTTAAATAGAGTAATATGTATTAAGGCATCGACTGAATCGATAGGTAGGAGAAAAATATGATGAGATTATAGTCACGGGAAGTAATGATATGAGTAGACTGGGGTATGAAAGAAAAGAAGAGAAGAATTATGACGGATAGGAATGTATTAATAAGACACCGGGATGTGTCGTGAGGGGCGTTTTGGGAATATGTTAAGATTCCGACTTATTCAATATTATGTGTAGAAGGTCGTGCGGTGAGGTAGACGCAGTCAGGAAAGCGTTAAAGTGTCGTATTTCATTAAAGTTCTAAAGTTAAGCGTCTTTGGGGTGAGAGCAATTTCAGGATGGGTGACCCCCTGGGAAGTTTTCTGAAAATTTGACAAGATTTCGACGTAAGAAGCCAACGAGAAGGTAGAGTAATTTAAGGAAGATTAGAGTCTGCGGAGTGGGCAGAAACCTCAAGGGATCACATAAAACGGGGTGAATCAGACCGGTAAAAGGAGAGGGAACTAACGGGAGAAGGAGATAAGAAAGAAGCGAGACAATAGTGTAGTAATAGGTTATGATGTGTATGACGGAAGACACGAGTGCCATGAGTGATGGAACGGTGAAAAGCCAAATTGTAGGAAGATGAGAAACAAGATAAAATGAGTGCTAGAGGATGACCGGTACAACACAGACAGACGTGGGTGAACAGAATACGTTTTGAAGAATGAGGGGATACCAAAGGAAGCGCCTGAGATAGGTGGAGGTAAAGATAATATTCTGAGGAAACTTGGGATATTTATCGTCGGAATAAAAGTGTTGCCTAGCTGAGATTGGAAATAAGGACATGGAACAGAATATAAACGGATAATGGTATAAGTACACCCCTAAAGGGGGGAAGCGGGTGAGAGAAATGCAAGGGCGAGATGGAAAAAAAATCGACACGGTAACGTGTTTAATATGGATGTCTGAGCTACAAATGGGACCCCTTATGCGAAATAAGTAGTAAGATCGGAAAACCAGCAATAAGTAGATGAAAGTCGGGATGGTATTTAAGGAAGTGTGAGAAGTTTTTGCAGAGACTTTGAATGACATGACGCTAGGAAATGGACACGTACGAGGAAAAGAGTATGACAGGAGGACGATATTGAATAACTTAAGAGATAGTATGAAGAATAGGGATGCTCTGCTAGGTTAAGGGGCTAAGATATCGGCTATAGAGGTGTCCGCTAATGCTATTGCAACTTGTCAAGGATAAAGAAGAGGAAATAGAAAACCCTTTATGGTAGGAAGTGAGGAAGTCAAGAGCGATTGAGGAAGGAAAAGAAATATGACGAAATAGGACGGCGAGTTTTGGAAGGAACAAGATATGTAGAACGAGGTTGAGTCGGAGAACGGAAGGACCATGTCTAAGATTGAACGTACTTTATACGAGTTGTACAAGGACAGTGATGCCACCCGTACGTATTGATATGCTACGAGTAAGACTAAGTAAATGTTTGGCAAGAAGAGCGAAGGCTTAGCAAGGACGATGCAGTCGTGGTATTTCGGGTACATTGCAGAAAAATATAACGATGATTTAAGCCAATTATTAAAATAGAATTAGTGCTGAGGACGGACGAGGCATGGCGATGGTTGAACTAAAGATCTGTCTCGGTGCCAAAGGTAAGACAAGAGAAGGGGAAACAAGGTAGAACATAAGGACTAGTAAAGCGACGCTGAGACACCCCTTGGGCTAATCTGAACGCCTTCGTATACTTTGCGGAGATGGCAACATAATGTGGGACAGGAAAGTGAAGAGTGAGAAAGATCTCCGAGCTAAAGGCACAGAAGGGATGTCGGCAAAGAGGAATGAACCCAAAAGGGACATTAGGAGTGACGGTGACAGTTGAAGTGAAAAGAACAGCGATTAGTAGTTCGAAAAATTTTGGAGGAAAGAAAGAAAAAGCTGCTCTCATGAATGGAATAAAAGAATCCACCGGACGTTAGGAAAAAGTTTATAGGCCACTAGGTGACTTGAATATGAAATCATATGCTATGGAACTATATGAATTATCAGCGGGGAGCTATACCCAACTACAATTATAAAGAGTCCGCACCGGAAAGCTAACAAGGAATAAAGACTGACGAAAGGACCGTTAATATGGGGAAATCGCGGATGTGAGCAAAGGGACAAGAAAAAGTGGAGTGCAAGCAATGAAGAAATCAAGTAAGAACGAAGAAAGCTGACGTATGTTTTAAGGTGGGAATAAACGGCGATAATCGAATCTTGCGGGGAAAATAACCTTTCCCGAGGAGAAAGGCTATTACACCCCGAAATTTCTATACATTGGGATCTGTTGGAGGTTTTGTTAATGAGATGCAAAGTCCAAGGTACTTGTGGTATAATTATAAGGATCCGAGCTCGTGTGACGAAACAACGGCAGGGAGGAGACGACTCGAGAGGCTGAAGAGAGAATGAAGAAGGGACGTAATCGATAGATGAGATTGCGTGTCGTGGTGATAAGGGAAACCCCAAGATCCTTAGAAGACCTTACGAGACTAGTTGAACATTCGAGGACGAATGTTCTAAAGGGGGGAAGGATGTTATACCTCGCATTTTGTACATTTGAATATTCCGAGTTAATGGCGGGAAGTTAAGGACAAGGTTATAATTTTTTTAGAATGTATAAGTGCGTATTCATCCTTTTTATTGGAATGGAGCATTAAGGGTAAATTTGGGATAAGGAGAAATTGGAGGTTAAAGTTGGAAAAGAATTTTCCTGAAATGGCCAAAAGGCCTAGGTGGCCGTGGGCCCCACCTATGTGTTGGCCAATATTTTCATGCCATAAAATGGCACAAGTGTACATTACACATTTGTGGGGGCTATGTATATGAATGTGTGCATAATTCATGACCATGCAAGATTATAAGTCATCTTTTATGACTTAAAGAAATTTCTAGAAAATTGGAGAAAAAGAAAACAAAACAAAAAAAAAGAGAGAAAAGAGAGGGGAGTGGCCGGCCATGTGCATATGCACATGTATATATATATATATATATAATAAGAGAAGGCAACACAAGGCACCATTTATCATTTGTCCACCTAGAAAATTCAAGAAACATGAAGAGAGAAAAGAAGGAGAAAAACGGCCAAGAGAGAGTGGCCGAACCGCCCCATAAAGTTGGTCATGAAAATTATTTTCTTCATGCTTTCACACTAATTGGAAGGCCCTCGTCGACGTGGAGAAGTTGTTGGAACAAGAAAACCATTCATTCTTGCAAGTGGAAGCCTAGCCGAGTAGAGAAAGTTGAGCAAAGAAGGTGAGGTTTAATCTTCTTCACATGTTTTATAAGTGTTTGTGCATATTGTGATATGTGGAGATGAATGGAATTCATGAGATTATGGTGTGTTATGTTGTAGTCGAATATATATGTAGTGTGGTGCGAAAGTGTAGAACTTATTTTATGTAGTGCTCTAGTTGTTGTTTGTTGTGGATTCTATGATATAAAATGAAGACTTAATGATCAAGTTGAAGTGATCATCGTGTGGGCTGATTTGGAACATAATGCGAATTTAACATAGTTGCTTGAATTTATGGAAGTAATGTTGCCAATGTGTGGATTGTTGATGTAGTGTATGAATTTGGAAGAAAGAAACGTATTATTGTTGTCTTTATGGAGGTTGGTAGTTTTCGGGTGAAGTGGCATATGGTTTGGAGTGTTTTGAATATTGTATAAATTGCTTGGAATGCTTGTAAATCGTGTTTGAATGGCCTCGGATTAACACTTGAACGTATGATCAATGATGTTGGTCGGAATGTACGTAGTTTATTTGAATATAAATGAAATGTTGTCTGTCACACCCCGATCTTACTAGGGTGTGATGGGCACCCGACCCCATACTCGGAGCCCGCTGACTCTTATTACATACATATTCTCTTTGGATTCTTAAAACAAATGATAGTAAAATACATAGTAAAATTTTCAAAATCTTTTGTCGTTTCTCAAATTAAACACGATCTGTAAACATAAGGGCTGCGTAACATAATGTATAATCGAAACACGTACGACTAGTAGAACCACTTTTAAAGTGACACTCTAGACCCGACTGCAATACGCAAAGTCTCTGTCACGATCCAACTCCGTAGGCCGCGACTCGTGCCCTAGTTGGGCACTTAAATGTACCTTACCCTAAATTAGCAAAATATTAAAGACAAACGAGAAATAATAATTTAGCAAGGACAAGTGGGCATGCCGCACGAAGGCGATAAGGCGATCGCAAAAACATAGGTAAACTCTAAATGTACGCAAATCTCACGAAACATATACGAACCCACACCACTTGTCTACGAGACCTCTACGGAAACAAAAACATAATCATATGACGGGACGGGGCCCGTCGTGCCGAAATCAATACGTACGTATGGCATAAAAAGTCTATACCAAATCATGGGCTCGAACAAAGGAGCACTTTAACGGAAGCCGGACAACCTG
>NW_026727429.1:0-28385 GCF_029784015.1 Lycium ferocissimum
TTTATTTGATTTAGTATGTATTATGTTCTGGTATGATTAGAAAAAAAAATTGTGTGCGATAAGGTCTGCGGGTTCGCTCGGCCTTAAATCGAGGTCGAGTGCCCATCACGTCCCTCGGAAATTGGGGCGTGACATTATACGATCAACTTATACGGTCCATATAAACTTATATGGTCCGTATAACTTGGCCGTATTAGATAATGATTAAAATTCCAGAACGTGAAATTTCCCAAATAAGTTTCACGGACTGAATATACGGTCCGCATAACATTATACGATCCGTATCGAAGTTTCTCACAAAGTTGGGAGAAACTTATAATCTCCACCTTTGTTACACGGACTGGTTACACAGTCCGTACAATAATACACGATCCGTATAACTGGTCGTATAAATGGGATTTTGCTGAACTGAGACAAATTTATTTCCCACACTTCTCATCTGGTCTTCTAAGTCTCAAATCATGAATGTAACCTATCTTAAAGGTACGAGGTGTTACAAGATATGAGAATGTGAAGAGGAAATGATGTGTCTGAAGTTGAAAGAGATTTTCATATGCTAAATGAGATACGTTATTCCAGCAGAAGTTCTCATGTTGGGAAAAAGTTGACCGACTTTTGCATGTCCTTGAAAGATTAAATTATGGGGTGAGAGTGATATGTATATGTATAGGTATGTGATATTGATATGCAGATGTATATAGTACAGATATAGGCTAGAAGGTCAGAGTGTGACTTATTGTTGTTGGCTAAGGCTTATGTGTTTGACAGACCAACCCTAACAACTCTAATAACGACATAAGGTAAAGGGTTGAGAGAAATGTTACATGGGATTTAAGATTAATTAAGGAATGGTTATATGAAAGAGGGATCGATATGACTGATACGAAAGGAATGATGAGTAAGGAGAGAATAGGACAATGAGACGATTAGAGAGTTGTCACACCCTGACTTTGCTAGGGTGTGATGGGCACCCGACCCTATGTGCGGAGCCGAGCGAACTCGCGGAATCTTATTACAGACATAATTCCTGAGACTTTTAATCAGACAAAAATGACAAATACAATAAATGTTTCGAAAATATCCTTTGTAGTTTACAATTCGACAGAATCTGTAATCGTATGGAATCTACTGCAAAATACAGAATGACAGGTCGGCTGGTGGAGCCGCTCACAACTGACATTTAGAACCCACAACTGTCTGCAAAGTCTCTAACACATAATCGAACACATAACATGCATAATCGACACGGCGGACTCCGAGCAAGTGGAGCTTGCCTACGTCGTTGGAACATCTCCTACGCAGCCTCGTACTCATCTAGGTGTACCGCGCGGCATGAAAGCAACCCCCCGAAGAACGGGGATCGATGACGGAATATGTCTTCCGAGTATGTAAAGCATAGAGACCAACAAACAGAATTATAACTAAACAGAGGATACGGAACATAAATGTAATAACGAGTATCGAAATGCTTACTCATATAACATAAGCAAATGCATAAGCGAGAAAACATGTCATAAGCCGGCCCCCATCGCGGGACTCGGCAACAAAGTGGTCGCCCCGACACCGGCGCCACAACATATCATATCAAATCGGAAATGTGCACATATCATAGCATATCGGATGGCCATATCATATCATATCATATCGGAAAGTGTGTACATGGCACATACTCCACAACCTTATGTACGTATATACACCCCCTCACATCGAGGCACGGCGAACAATGCGGGAAAACGCTTGATAACATATCTGGCCGGGCTCGGTGAAGGAAGCATTGAGGCATCCACGAGTGGAGTAGTGAGAAACTAAATGCAATATAAATGGACAACATATACGAGAGATCGGACGGAATAATCAAACGACATATCATGAAAAAGGGTCCGGACGAGGCATAGCACATACCTTAAACGGCGCGGAGGATTCTTAACAAAATAGAACTTTAGGGGTCATTTGTACATATCAAAATATAAAACATATACGTAAACTGTTAGCATAACTCAAATAACAAATCTTATAGCGAACATTTGACAATAATCGAAACATAAGTCTTTCGGATATCGGAGTGGTTCGTGTCCATTTTTTTTTGAAAATTTTTTTTCAAATCCCAAAGTAGGTCATAAGATTCAATAAAATAATTATAAACGGTTATTCTTTAGAACTTAGAAAGGTAGTTAAAAGTTTTCCTTAGTTTCCATTCAAAAGGTAGTTTAAATAGGATATTAGGAAAAATTCGGACAAAGTGAGCTCACCTCGACCAAATGAGGTGGCGTATGTGATTTACGTATGTTAAACTTCATGACGTCATCTAGGGGGATTTTAAGATAATCGAATTTCATTTGCACAAGTTCGAGGGGTTAACAACTTTTATAACTTTTCACACAATATTCAATTCAATTTCTTGAATGAAAAAGGGCGTTTTGGACGTAGATTCCGAGGAGTAGAGTTGTCCCGAGGTCCAAATTCAAACCTACCACATCTAAGACATGCCAAGAGAAGGGAAGGGTGAGAGCTTTACATACCTTTCTTGCTTGTTAAGCTCGTCGAGACTCCAATCCCGTTTCGTCAAAATCCTACAAATGGTCACATTTACCAATTACTATTCATGAGGTTCAAACTTCCAACTTGGGTTTAGTATTTGCCTACCGAAATTTCGGCAGCATCTCCCCTATAAATATGACACCCCGAGAATTTAACTCGGCTCAAATGTCAACAACAACCAAACCAACAATGTTAATCCACAACGAGAATCGCCTACTAACACGAATAGACATCTTTATGCCTAAGCGACGACTTGCAACTAATTTCACATTTTCAATCTAACATGGATGTTTTCATACTCATTTACTCATCAACATCATTCCAACATCATTTAGAGGCATTACATATGGTTTTTCATATTATTCGCAAAATATACAAACTTTCCACCGGAACCATAATTCAACCAAAACTTCCATTCTACGACAAACATATTCATAACATTTTATTGTCTTCTAACTTCATCAACGACAATCATAACTAGCACCTAAGTAATTCATTTTCATATTACATCACAACTATGTTAGAATACATGCCTTCCCATAACACATATATGAAATTCTAATGCCAAACTTGAAGCGTTAAGTCTCCATTTACATTGTAACGATCGCGACGACGCAACTAACATGTTAAACAAAATAAATTCAACATGTTTCCTCCTACTATATTCCACACGGCCATAGGCCAAATTCCAATCTTATCAAATTTTCATCCACCTTTCACTTCCAATACAAATTCCACAATGACCACAATTATAATACAACATAAAATTCAACTCATCCTAACTATACATCTTTGCATGAATTCGGCCACATGCACACATGCACTTCTACTTTGCAAACTTCCATATTTCTACATATTCTAATCATTTACATACACTCCAACACAAACAAACCTTCATAACATAAATAATTAGGATGAATTCTTACCTTTTCTTCTAACTTCTTTACTTCACCAAATTGTCAAAACGACGAAACCAACGGTCTATCTTCCGAACTAACTATACCAAGTTATAGAGGGACCTTGAATTAGTATAAATACCACAAGAAAATAATTTTTGGAACAATATTTTGAGGGGTAAAATTTTGGAGGTAGTGGCCGAATGGCCCTATTGTTGTTCTTGCTCTTCTTTGTTTTTCTCCTTCTATTCTTTCTCTCTTGAATCTTCTAGAATTAAATGAATTATTGGCCTTTAATAAATTCATCACATGGATGAATTTTGTTGGGATTGGGTCTTTTTTTAATGGACCATGACCGGCCACCCTAATAAAATTGGGCTTGGCTTGTCTTATTTTTTTTTTTTTTTTTTTTTTTTTTTTTTTTTTTTTTTTTTTTTTTTTTTTTGTAAATTTTCCAAGCCCAATTATTTTGTCCATATTTTGGTAATTCATGAATCCATTTTTCAACATTCCAATTTTGCCCTTAGTCTTTTCCCGTATTTTCACATCTAAATTTTTCATAACCAACTTATGAACCCAACAATATCAATTCATTACATTGTCTTTAACTTGTCTCACAAAATCCCAAGGTGTCCAAAGGTGTAAAATACGGGTTATAACATCCTTCCCCCCTTTAAAACATTCGTCCTCGAATGTTAAATTAGCCTTATAGGGGCTCACAAGCATTTCTGGGGGAGTTCCCTTTGTACAGTTATCGCACACAACTCATGCACTACTCAACACAATCAAATAAGTGATGCTGGTTATCTATGGGTATAGGAACCAAGTGGGGTACTTCTTTTTCATCTCGCCTGGAGTTTCTTAAGTCACCTTTTCCTTATTACTGCTCCGCCAAACAGTACCTTAATGGGGGCCATATCTTCTTCACGCAGTTTTTCCTTTCCTGCCAAGTTAGGACCCTATTGGCCGTTTCTGGTAGGACAGCTCTTCTATTCCTTGAATGCTTCCCCCACGGGGAAATATTATGGGGTCACCATGTATTTGCGAAGCATAGGCGTGCGGAACACTGGATGTAACGCTTTCTACACTAGATGGCAGATCTAATTCATAGGCGACCTTGCCCACCTTACGAATGATCCAATAAAGTCCAATACATCTTGGGCTAAACTTCCCCTGTTGATCAAATCCCATAACACCGCTGATGGGCGAGATTTTAAAGAATACCCAGTTACCAATCTGGGGTTCTAAGCATCAATGCCAATAACTTATATATGATTTTTGTCGGCTCTGAGTCGCTAATGACTGTTCCCGAATGAGTTTCACTTTTCAACTATCCGTTGAATTATATCCGTACCAAGTAACTTAGCCCTGTCACTATTAAATTGGCTAATTGATGACACACACATTTCTTACCATACAGAGCTTTAAGCGGTGTGTTCTGATTGCTATTATTACTAATAACTCGACAAGTGGCGAGTGTTCATTTCCGTTGCCTCTGAGATCTATGATACGGGCTCGTAGCTTATTTTCTAAGCGTACGGATAACACGCTTAGCTTGTCCATCGGTTCAAGAGCGGATGTTGGCTTAAGACTTACTCGTACCCTCAATTCCTTTCGAACGGATCTCGTGGTTAACCATATACTAGGTATTCTATTCGACATAGCAAATGTAGGTCCTTATGAAATCTCACTACCTTCTTGAGGTATAATCTTACATAGTCCCCGGTAATTGTGTTTAGCCATTACATAATTTTCTTAATTTCATCTATCATATCTTTGGCATTTATTTCATATCACTCCGTTGTCTCTGATTTAAACTCTTTCATTTCCCTTTTCTGCGATTTTGCTCTTAATCTTCACTGCCACGGATTATATTGTAATCTCTGCGAGAGTATGTAAACGTACGTAAGTTAATCTAAGAAATGCCTTAGCATCGCCTTACTAACCTTTAGGTTGTTCCTTGTTGTTATACCTCGCATTTTATGCGTAATCAGAAAAGTCAGAAATAATTCGAAATGGTAGGAATTAAGGTTCTAATTGGATTCTACTTAATATGCATGCAATGTTTAAGGAAATATTGACGCGGAAATATTAAGGAAGGTTAAGGGCAAATTTGGAAATAACCTTGGTTTGTGAGGAAAAAGATCATGTTTGGATTTTTCTTAAAATGGGTATGTCGGTTATGGAAGTTTGAATGTGAAACACTAAAGAAGACTAGGGGCAAAATGGTAATAATGAGAAAAGACGAGGGCAAAACGGGAATTTCACCCAAGTTTCATGAATATTCCTAAAAAGGGGCCTTAATGGCCATGTGACAAAAAAAATAATAATATGAAAGAAAGAAAAGATGACATGAGTTAGTCATCTTTCTAGAAAATAAAAGAAAAAGGAAAGAATTCTCTAGAGAGGGGCATGTGCCCCCTCACATGCATGTAAGGTGAATATATATATATATATAAGAGAGAGGAGTGTTCATATTTCATGAAGAAGGAGGAAACAAAAGATGAAGAGCAAGACTAAGTAGGGGTTCGGCCATGACCCCAATTTTTACCCCTTTGAAATCTTTCTCCAAAAATTAATTTCTTGTGGTTTTCCTACTAAATTAAGTGCCCTCTACAACTTGGTGTGGTTGGTTTGGAAGAAAGAAGGCTTGTTTCTTCAAATGGACAACTTACTCAAGTAAAGAAGATTGAAGAAAAAGGTAAGGATTCATCCCATTTATTTATGTTATGAAGGTTGGTTTGTGTTGGGGAATATGTAAATGAGTAGAAATCATGAAAATATGGAAGTTGGCATGGTGAATGTGTGTGCATGTTGTGGCCGTGCATGTGCATGTGTTGTGTAGGCAAGGATGAGTTGATTTTATGTTGTATTATAGTTGTGATTATTGTGGAATTTGTATTGGAAATGAAAGTAGAACGAAAATGGATTGAAGTTGAAAATTCCATGTTGGCCGTGGGATTAGATGTGAGGTAATGGAAATGGTTTAATGTTGTTTAATATGGTGATTGTGTTGTTGTGATCTTTGCATTGTAAATATAGGAAAAATGATGAAAGTTTGCATGGGAATAGAATGTGGGAATTTATGCCATTTTATTATGATTTTATGACATCATGGAACTAAGTTGTTAAGGAGCAAATTATGATATTTGTTGATGAACTTAGAAGGTGGAAATATGTTATGAATAAGTATGCCAAAAATTAGAAGTGTTGGATGAATTATGGTTTCGGTGGAAAGTTTGTATGTTTTGTGAATAATATGAAAAACCATATGTAATGCCTCTAAATGATATGGGAATGGTTGTAATGAGTAAATGAGTATGAAAACATTTTTGTTGGATAGAAAGTGTGAAATTTGTGGCAAGTCGTCGCTTATGTACAAAGATGACTATATATGTTAGTATGTGATTCTAGCCAGTTGTTGATGTTGTTGTTGGGTTGTTGTTGATCGTTGAGAGCTAAGTTGAATCTCGGGGGTGTCGTATTTATGGGGGAAGTCTTGCCCGAAATTTTGGTAGCCAAATAGAAACCAAAGATTGAAATGTCAACTTGCATGAATAGTAACTGGTAAAGATGACCATTTGCAGATTTTTGACGAAACGGGATCGGAATTCCGACAAGCTTAACAAGCGCAAAAGGTATGTAAAGCTTACCTATTCTTTGTTTGGCACGTCCTAGACCTATTAGGCCGAAAACGGACCCTCGGGGATAATTCTGCTCCCAGAAATTCGAGTTTGATTTTGAGTACTATCCATTCAAAGATAATTGAACCATAATGCTTGCTTTTGGATATAAGAATGCTTAAACCTTCGTATCTTTCGCAAATGATTTTGAATCGCTTTGAAACCTTCATAATAACTTTACAGAGCCTAATGTTTATGATTTCTGTCCGCCGCCTCGGTTGACCCGAGGTGGGCCCACTATTTCCGATTTTACCCTCTTGTGTTTATGACTTGTCTTCGAGCGGCTTTAAAGGAAACGTTTTAACTACTCCTCTATTTATTACTTAAAAATCGTTTCAAATATTCCGTTAAGTCCTATGATATGTCCTGATATGTATCACGAATCCGAATGTTCTGTTCCGACATAACCTTCCGTGATGTCCGAAAGGTACGTACTATGACTCCGTCCGTTTTCATTGATTTGGTTTGTTATTTGATATGCCTCATCGAGTCTCTGGAAATATGTATGTCATTTTTATTGCATTTAGTTTCTCACTACTCCACTCGTGGATGCCTCAATGTTTCCCCCACTGAGCCCGGGCCATGATTTGTTATCAAGCGCTTTCATCTGCATTGTTCGCCGTGCCTCGGTGTGAGGGGGCAGGTATGACATGTACATGGGTCCGAAGTATGATGTGCCATGTACATATATTCTGATATCTGATTATGTGATGTGTTGTGGCCACTTGGTATGTTATGATGTGTTCGGAGATATTCCCTACTCTGAAGTATGATGTGTTATGGCGCCGGAGAAGGGGGCGCCTCTGTTCTGTTCACCGAGTCCCATGGCGGGGCCGGTTTTGGCATATGTTTTCTGCATGCATTACTTATGATTTCTGATATGCATTTTTGACTACCTATGCATCTCGTCCGTTTCCGTACATTCTGTTCTGATTTTAATTTTACTTATTACAGTCTCTGCTTTACATATTCAGTACATTTTTCGTACTGACCCCCTTTCTTCGGGGGCTGCGTTTCGTGCCGCGCAGGTACAGACATTTGATTTGCTGATTCGCCCGCCTAGGTTGTTTGCTCAGCTGGTTGAAGTGCTCCCTTGTCCGGGGCCCGTATGTTGGTATAAATTTTCTGTTGCATTTGTACATATTCATTCTGGGGTACGACGGGGCCCTGTCCCGTCATATGATTATGTTTGGTTTAGAGAGGTACGTAGACATGTGGTGTGGGTTCTGTATACGTTTTGTGAGTTTTGCGTACGTTCTAGGTTTACGTATTTTGTGACGGCCTTATCGGCCTTCGTGCGTCATGCCCACGGGACTCTGTTAAATTATTACTTCTGCTTATTTGTAATATTTTGCTAAGTTAGGTTACGGTACGTATGAGTGCCCAACTAGGGCACGTGTCGCGGCCTACGGAGTTGGGTCGTGACAAAAGTGGTATCAGAGCGGTTAGGTCCTCGGAATGTCTACAGACCGTGTCTAGTAGAGTCCTGTTTATGGTGTGAAGCGCGCCACATCTATAAACAGGAGGCTACAGGGCATCTAGGAATTGTTGACCTTCTTTCTGTCTTAGATCGTGCGATAGAGCCAAGTCATAGGAAATAAAAATTCCTTTGCGCAAGTTTTATATATGGCGGAAGATGGTAAGTGGTGACGGGAAAGGTCACACAGGTAAGTTCGAATATATTTATTCCGTTACCTGAAACAGAAGGTCCTGAATGGCGAGAGTGGGATACGAAGCTGTACATTCTGTACGGTATTATGGGTATTTGCGGCACACAGATTTCGAGCAACAAGAATTTGCAAAGGTGACTACCGAAGGTCAAGAAGGGTAAAATAGTAATTGTACAAGAAAGGACGTGTTGTGAATATGCCTTGGGATCCGTAAGGCCTCGATTCGCCTCGTATTATGTAATAAAGGTCGTGTGTGGAAATGGACGTGATTATACCGACATTAAGGGACTAGAATCCGTCGAAGTTGCGGAGTTAAGCGTGCTCAGGGGGGGAGCAATTTTAGGATGGGTGACCCCCCTGGGAAGGAATTGGAAATTTTGCAAACTTGGAATTTAAGGGGATAAATGAGAAGTTAGATAGACCTAAGAATAACTATAGTACACGGGATGAATTATGACAAGCTTCAGTTTAAGGAAATGATAGTAGGGTTGCGACAAGAATATGGGCGGAAAAAGAGTCGTGACAGGTATGAACGTAGAGGTAAGACCGTAGTGGGAAAAAAATACAAGAAATAAATGGAAATTTGGGGTGACCTAAAGGAAAAGGAAGTATGTGAAGCGGCTAGCACCTTTACAGAAGCCGCGTAGACTAAAGCAAACAAAGTGGGTGCAAAGAAGAAAGTGCGAGATCACTTGGGATTTAGAGCAAATTTGGAAAATAAGGGTGAATGTTTGTAAGTAGGACGAAATAAATGTGTACGTATGTGTAGGACTTTTCCCTGGCGATTACGTTGACCGAAAGGCGAGTCCCACTGACACATGTTGTAACTAACGGAAGGTATTACGACACGGAACATAAGGGATGAAGTGAAAGGTGAGAAGAAATGTTACGGAATGATGCGCTACAAATAGAGATTGGAAGGGTTCTAGCATGACGATGTTTGGAAGAGCAACTGAGTAAGAATATTGAGGGTAAGGAAATTGAAGTATTGAAAGGAATTAAGGATAAGGAATATGATTAAGAAAAACCTTTGGAAGAGCTGATAAGCGAAGTAGGAAACCATTATGTAAGAATGAGAGAAGCAAGTTTGCAATCAAGCGAGAAGTAAAACGTGACGAGGAAACTTCCATAGGTCTCTAAAGTAGTAGTGAAAATAGCGACCCCGAACGCGATCCCGTATGCCATATTTCGCGCCACGACCTCGATGGAACTCTGCCTATTATACTCCGGTACTTCTGAATCCAATTATGTCTCTATCTGATGTAGCTCTGTATATTCAATTCTGATCACAAATCGGTTTGACATATCTCTGTACCTCTGACTACGATACGAATGCGTTCGATATACCTCTGTACGTCTGCCTCTGATTACGGATCTGTCCGATATACCTCTGTACGCCCGACCCTGACTGTAAATCGCGTCATGCGGTATATGTGTGCCGGTACGCCGATTCGACTCGGATTTATTCAATATAGTTCGGTACGTCTGATTCTGACTGTGGGAATGTCCGACATGCTTCTGCACGTTTGACTCCGACTTTGAGTCGGCCTAAGACAACGTCAAATTATGATTCTGTCTATCGTACCTTCGTACTTCCGATTCCGGGTGTGACTCTGTCCGACGTCCGTTAGGTCTTCTGACTCTGACGAAGATTCTGTTTGCTGTATATTTGATTTAGGACCCGAGCAGCCCTAGCGAGGGGATATCGAAGAATGACAGAAGGAGTTGAAAAACGTAGGCCCTTACAAGTGTTTTGATCAAGTTCGAGTATGTGTTTGGGAAGAAGGAGACCTCCCCGAAATATTAAGAGACCCCATGAGGTCAGTTGAACATTCGAGGACGAATGTTCTAAAGAGAGGAGGATGTTATACCTCGCATTTTATGCGTAATCGGAAAAGTCGGAAATAATTCGGAATGGTAGGAATTAAGGTTCTAATTGGATTCTACTTAATGTGCATGCAATGTTTAAGGAAATATTGACGCGGAAATATTAAGGAAGGTTAAGGGCAAATTTGGAAATAACCTTGGTTTGTGAGGAAAAAGATCATGTTTGGATTTTTCTTAAAATGGGTATGTCGGTTATGGAAGTTTGAATGTGAAACACTAAAGAAGACTAGGGGCAAAATGGTAATAATGAGAAAAGACGAGGGGCAAAATGGGAATTTCACCCAAGTTTCATGAATATTCCTAAAAGGGGCCTTAATGGCCATGTGACAAAAATAATAATATGAAAGAAAGAAAAGATGACATGAGTTAGTCATCTTTCTAGAAAATAAAAGAAAAAGGAAAGAATTCTCTAGAGAGGGGCATGTGCCCCTCACATGCATGTAAGGTGAATATATATATATATATATAGAGAGAGAGTGTTCATATTTCATGAAGAAGGAGGAAACAAAAGATGAAGAGCAAGACTAAGTAGGGGTTCGGCCATGACCCCAATTTTTACCCCTTTGAAATCTTTCTCCAAAAATTAATTTCTTGTGGTTTTCCTACTAAATTAAGTGCCCTCTACAACTTGGTGTGGTTGGTTTGGAAGAAAGAAGGCTTGTTTCTTCAAATGGACAACTTACTCAAGTAAAGAAGATTGAAGAAAAAGGTAAGGATTCATCCCATTTATTTATGTTATGAAGGTTGGTTTGTGTTGGGGAATATGTAAATGAGTAGAAATCATGAAAATATGGAAGTTGGCATGGTGAATGTGTGTGCATGTTGTGGCCGTGCATGTGCATGTGTTGTGTAGGCAAGGATGAGTTGATTTTATGTTGTATTATAGTTGTGATTATTGTGGAATTTGTATTGGAAATGAAAGTAGAACGAAAATGGATTGAAGTTGAAAATTCCATGTTGGCCGTGGGATTAAATGTGAGGTAATGGAAATGGTTTAATGTTGTTTAATATGGTGATTGTGTTGTTGTGATCTTTGCATTGTAAATATAGGAAAAATGATGAAAGTTTGCATGGGAATAGAATGTGGGAATTTATGCCATTTTATTATGATTTTATGACATCATGGAACTAAGTTGTTAAGGAGCAAATTATGATATTTGTTGATGAACTTAGAAGGTGGAAATATGTTATGAATAAGTATGCCAAAAATTAGAAGTGTTGGATGAATTATGGTTTCGGTGGAAAGTTTGTATGTTTTGTGAATAATATGAAAAACCATATGTAATGCCTCTAAATGATATGGGAATGGTTGTAATGAGTAAATGAGTATGAAAACATTTTTGTTGGATAGAAAGTGTGAAATTTGTGGCAAGTCGTCGCTTATGTACAAAGATGACTATATATGTTAGTATGTGATTCTAGCCAGTTGTTGATGTTGTTGTTGGGTTGTTGTTGATCGTTGAGAGCTAAGTTGAATCTCGGGGGTGTCGTATTTATGGGGGAAGTGCTGCCGAAATTTCGGTAGCCAAATAGAAACCAAAGATTGAAATGTCAACTTGCATGAATAGTAACTGGTAAAGATGACCATTTGCAGATTTTTGACGAAACGGGATCGGAATTCCGACAAGCTTAACAAGCGCAAAAGGTATGTAAAGCTTACCTATTCTTTGTTTGGCACGTCCTAGACCTATTAGGCCGAAAACAGACCCTCGGGGATAATTCTGCTCCTAGAAATTCGAGTTTGATTTTAAGCACTATTCATTACGCAATTGAACCATAATGCTTGCCTTTGGATATAAGAGTGCTTAAACCTTCGTATCTTTCGCAAATGATTTTGAATCGCTTTGACTAGTGCCGAGTTGGGCACCCAAATGCATTCATCAAACCTGTTGACACAGGTGGCTCACACGTATCAAATATCAAACGTTTATCTCAAACACATCTCAAACTCAAACACATATATATCTATTTATTACTTAAAAAATCGTTTCAAATATTCCGTTAAACATATAATATACAAACTCATCCGTACGGGGTAGGCACACAACCCACATATACGAAACGTACCTCTAAACAAACCAACGGACTAACGAGAATCATATTTGACGGGGCCCCGCCGTCTCCCGAACACACACACACATATGCATTTAGAGTATATACCAAGATGTGGAGGCTCGGGATAAAAGAGCACTCCGACACGGCCGGGATTTGTCTTCTAAGCGCGGATCATCAAGTTCGCGGGCCTCGGTGTGAGGGCATGATGTACGGGTCCGAAGAATGTGACATGTACATGCGAAATATATACGATTATGTGATGTGTTGTGAAATACTTGATAAATAAATGCGAGTCACACACACTCAAGTATGATGTGTTATGGCGTACCGAAAGTAAGTACCTTTCCAAAATGCCAAATGTTTATTTTTCAAAATACAAAGCATGCATTTGACTACGAAAATATGGTCGCCCACCGTCGATGGCGCCATAACACGGCATAACACCGAGAAGGTTTCAAATCTCCGTATCCCCGAACACAAACATCATCACAACACATCATAAGCCATATCACGGCGTAACTCCATAAACGGAACCCGGCCTTTGGCGAGGTCTCGGGAACCGTAACACGGCATAGCTCCGGAATATATATATCATAATGCGCACGACAACAAACCGGCCGTGGAGCCGCGATACGATGTACCAACAAACGCACGTTTAGCGTAGTCGTGAGTAACCATATGCATAAAATCATTATCATAAGTTCAAAAAGTAAGTAAAATGAACATACTTGGGAATCGGGAAAATCGTCATACCAAACTCTTCCAAACGTCTTCAGAAATGCACAAACGAAGGTCGCGGGACCCACGGACGAGTGTCGACCCGAGCCGGGCCCGCCTATGGAAATCATACTCATCACACGTCATACAACCTCCCACGACGATATCGAGGCAATCGAGCCCTTAGTCGAAAGTTATGAGCGTTCGAAGTTTCAACATCGTTTAAGAATAAAACTCTTTTGAAAACCAAGTTTTTATGCAACTTTAAAATCAGTTCGAATATTTTTTTCCAACAACATCAAAACCAATATTTTCCCACATCAACATACGAGTACCAAAAGACAAACGCGAATCATAGACATGCTCGGATCATGAGAATGGAATTTCCTCGAGGCTAGTATCGTAGCCTATATTAAACTAAGACATGCCAAAAGAAAGAAGGGTTAAACTTTACATACCTCGCTCGCACACAACGCTAATCCAACTCAAACTTATGTCTCGAACTCTCCAAGATCTACATAACATCAATAAGTACCAACGTCAACCATAAGCATTTAGAAGTTCGTTTCCAACTAACACATAATCCTACGGAAAACACGACACTTCCTTTATAAATGGACCAACCACGAGAATTCAACTCGGCCAAATTCAACAACACAACAAACCAACAATCATTCCAATAATATCCATAACCCATCCCAACATATTTGAACACTAAAGATTCTTCTCCACGCATTCAACAACATTCCAATTATGCTTACTACAACTACATACTTGCAAACCAACATGTAATCATACGAACGCATATTCAATTATCAATCCAAAACCATTCAAACAACATTCAAGAACTCTTTAAATAATTCATACAATATTTCCAACAACCCAACAAACACTCCATTCCACATGAATTGGCCCCCAAACGAGAACTTCAACTCGACACACATTCCTTGATTTCAAAACATGATTTACTCCAACAATCTATACTCTAACCATGCAAATAGAGATTTCCATAAACATGAAAAATTACACTAAAGACACAAAACCTTCCAAATCAGCCCATACACTTACAATACCAATTTGAATCATTAAACTCTTATTTCCAACGTAGAATCCACATAACGACAACAACCAAATTCTAAGAAAACTAATTCATTTCTTGACTCATACAAAAGGCCATATTCGGCCAACACACCATACATATATACTTCATGATTCCATTTATTTCAACACTCTACAATAACCAAACATGCTTCATAACATTTAATTCATCACTTTCAACATAATTCACACATACACGGCCAAACTACCTTACACACGGCCTAAACTTCATGTGGCCATATCTCATGAATTTCATCCATAACAACATACAACAACACACATAAACCTTCCATAACTCATAAAAACAAGATTAAACTTACCTTCCTTCACAAATCCTCAACTTGTCCAAAGTTGGCCAAGGATGAAAACGAGTAATCCAACACTTGAAACAACATCTCCACGTTATCAAGCACCCTCAAATTAGTAGGTTTGCATCAAAGAAATAATTTTGGGAAAGCTTGATCTTGGTCTTGGTTTTTTCCTCTCATGGCCGAACCCCTTCACGATATTTTTTTCTCCACACTTCTTGATTTTTTTTCTAATGTCTTGAAATGATGTTGATATAATAGTCCCTTAGTCATCTTCTTATTTCAAATAATGGCCAACCATGTGGCCATGGCCCACTCGAAGGTGTTCTACCACATGGCCAAATTTTACTCCTCTCTTTCTTTCAATAATAGCCATCTTCCTTTAATTCCACTTTTGGTCCCGAAGTTTCTTTGATAATTCCATACCAATAACGTCATACACACTTAGGTCGCATGACAAAATCGAAGGTCACACGTCTCGACTTCGCATCATGAATGGTCTTAATCCTAACTTTTCATAGTTAACCCGAAGCGTCTCGTCGCTCAAAATACGGGATGTAACATTTCACCCCTTTAGAAAATTCGGCCTCGAATGTTCAACTAATAGTCTTATAAGGTCGTACGAAGACCTCGGGGGAAGATTCCCGTTATTACCATAACACATAGTCGTACCTACCAATCATACTCTTTATCTCAACTTCGAATATATATATATATATATCGAGAGAGATTTCGTCTTTCAACTTTCCGATCACACACCATACGCAATCCTAACTTCTCGTTTGCCTCTTTATATCTGAACTTGCAAAATTTCCAAAAAAACTTCCCTTGGGGTTTTCCATCCTAAATTTGCTCTCACCCGCACGCTTAACCTCGGGACTTCGATGAAATACGATGCTCTAACTCCAATATAACGCGTCCACCCCATCACAAGACTTTCATCACATTTATGCGGAGTAAATCGAAGCTTGGTTTGTGTTGGGGAATTTCCAAACGCTCTCATAACACACTTATGTGTGTATTTTAGCTCTCTCCAAACCTCGACACTAACTTCTCGCCGACGGACATGCCTACTTCTCATTCCAAACACCCAAATTCTTTATGGAAACGAACGAAAATGGACACCTTGGTCGTCGTTAGTTGCAAATACCTAATTATCGGCTTTCGGATCCCTGACCGTTATCAAACAACATTCATTCAACAAACACACATAAATGCATTATTACAATAAGGGTTCATATATGACCATTTTATTATGATTGCCACCTCATGGATCCCGCCTAAGGAGCAAATTATATGCGGTTCAAAGGACCTTAAAGGGGACTCGGTGAATAAGTACTCATCATACCATATACGGTCCATAATGGGACCCGGCGGACAAAACGTGGTCGCCGCTGAAATCCGGGCGCCACGGACATCATACTTCGAAAGATTGCATATCTCCAAACACATCATACCCCATACCGGATCATATATCATATCACGGCCTCACAGGGCTCCCAACATCAACAACGATGAAAATAATAAACACACCTCGTCTATGTCTTTCATACCTTTACTTGGGTTGCGTGCTTGCAACTTTGACATCGCTAGTCACTTTTCTTTATCAACACCATTCTTCAAATGAAATCAAAGATCAAAGTAAGGAATCTCATTTCCTATGACTTGGCTATGGCACGATCTAGGATTCAAAGAAAAGTAACACCCTAGATGTATGTAGCTTACCTCGCTTATAGATGTGGTGCACAACACACCGATAAACAAGACTCTACGAGACACGGTATTTTAAGACAATCCGAGGACGAATGCTTGCCTTTGGATATACCACTTTTGTCACGACCCAACCCCGTGAGCGTGACTAGTGCCCGAGTTGGGCACCCAAACGCATTCATCAAACCCGAATCACACACAGGCTTGGCCACGCGTATACAAATATCAAACGCTATCTCAAACACATCTCAAACTCAAACACATATATATCGAAAGCCGACAAGGCTATCTGATGGCACATCGGCCCGAAACATATAATATACAAACTCATCCGTACAGGGTAGGCACACAACCCACATATACGTCTACAGACCTCTAAACAAACCAACAGACTAACAGAATCATATGACGGGACAGGGCCCCGCCGTACCCCTGAACACACACACACATATGCAACGAACGAGTATATACCAAGATGTAGGCTCTCGGGATAAAAGGAGCACTCCAACACAAAGCGGGATAGGTCTTCCTAAGCGGCGGATCGCCAAGCGGGCGTACGTACTGCGGCATGAAACGCGGCCCCCGAAGAAAGGGGGTCGTACGAAATATGTGCGAGTATGCAAAGCAGAAATACGGTAAATAAATCTGAGTCACACACACTCGAAACAAAAGTACCGAAAGTAAGTACCTTTCCAAAATGCCAAATGTTTATTTTCAAAATACAAAGCATGCATAGGGCACAGAAAATATGGTCGCCCACCCGTCGATGGCGCCATAACACAGCATAACACCAGAAGGTTTCAAATCTCCGTATCCCCGAACACAACACATCATCACAACACATCATAAGCCATATCACAAAGATAACTCCATAAACGGAACCCGGCCCTATGGCGAGGTCTCGGGAACCGTAACACAAGATAGCTCGGAATATATATATCATAATGCGCACGACAACAAACCGGCCCGGAACCGGCGAACGATGTACCAACAAACCGCACGAGCGAGTCGTGAGTAACCATATGCATAAAATCATTATCATAAGTTCAAAAAGTAAGTAAAATGAACATACTTGGGAATCGGGAAAATCGTCATACCAAACTCTTCCAAACGTCTTCGTAAATGCACAAACGAAGGTCGCGGGACCCACGGACGAGTGTCGACCCGAGCCGGGCCCGCCTATGGAAATCATACTCATCACACGTCATACAACCTCCCACGACGATATCGAGGCAATCCGAGCCCTTAGTCGAAAGTTATGAGCGTTCGAAGTTTCAACATCGTTTAAGAATAAAACTCTTTTGAAAACCAAGTTTTTATGCAACTTTAAAATCATTTTTTTCCAACAACATCAAAACCAATATTTTCCCACATCAACATACGAGTACCAAAAGACAAACGCGAATCATAGACATGCTCGGATCATGAGAATGGAATTTCCTCGAGGCTAGTATCGTAGCCTATATTAAACTAAGACATGCCAAAAGAAAGAAGGGTTAAACTTTACATACCTCGCTCGCACACACAACGCTAATCCAACTCAAACTTATGTCTCGAACTCTCCAAGATCTACATAACATCAATAAGTACCAACGTCAACCATAAGCATTTAGAAGTTCGTTTCCAACTAACACATAATCCTACGGAAAATTGGGCAGCACTTCCTTTATAAATGGACCAACCCCGAGAATTCAACTCGGCCAAATTCAACAACACAACAAACCAACAATCATTCCAATAATATCCATAACCCATCCCAACATATTTGAACACTAAAGATTCTTCTCCACGCATTCCAACAACATTCCAATTATGCTTACTACAACTACATACTTGCAAACCAACATGTAATCATACGAACGCATATTCAATTATCAATCCAAAACCATTCAAACAACATTCAAGAACTCTTTAAATAATTCATACAATATTTCCAACAACCCAACAAACACTCCATTCCACCCGAATTGGCCCCCAAACCCGAGAACTTCAACTCTAACACATTCCTTGATTTCAAAACATGATTTACTCCAACAATCTATACTCTAACCATGCTATTTCCATAAACATGAAAATTACACTAAAGACACAAAACCTTCCTGTCACGACCCAACCCCGTGGGCCGTGACTGGTGTCCTACTTGGACACCCAGACGTACCTACCTAACAGATCCGACATACCGGATAGCTAATCGCCGTACGTACATAAATCCATATAGACATAACACACATCGTACGAACATACATATATACATACATAAACCCGTACGAGAGGCCGTTAGGGCTATTATATCAGACAGAGTTGCGTATCACACATACCTACCCAGACAGTGACAACCCACACCTTATATATATATGCGCGCGCAGACCTCTAATATACAGAACAGAATCAGAAGACGGGACAGGGCCCCGCCGTACCCAAATAGTCATATACATACAGAACATATGAACAACAGAAAAATATATACCAAAAGTATCAGCTCCGGATCAAAGGGAGCTCCTCAACAGCAGACCAATATCCTACACCGGCGGCGTACCGTGCGGCGCGTCTGTACCTGTGGGCATGTAACACAGCCCCCGAGAAGCAAGGGGGTCAGTACGAAGATGTACCGAGTATGTAAAGCGGAAACATAACATACATAAATATAATAACCAGAATCAGATACGTAAAATCGTAACAGACGAATAATACGGAAGTAGAGCGGACAGAATCGGATTCATACAGGATCAGACTTACAGAGCGTACAGACGGAATCTCAGACAGAACCAGATCTCAAATGTGTGGCAGACAGAATCAGAATCGATCAGACGTACAGAAATGTGTCAGACAGAATCAGAGTTCAAATCAGATTTTCAGAAAAGTGACAGACAGAGTCATAATCCATACCAGACGTACAGAACTCAACCTGTACGTGAGGAGATTATGCATGCGAGTCATAATCATATGCGGACGGACATATCGGGGTCGGATCCCTTTTGTCACATACGACAGATCCCGGCCCTTTAGTAAGGGACGCGGTAACGAACCGGCCCTCGTAGTACGGGACGCGGTGGACGAACATCGGATCAAATGCCATCCGGCCGCCATCCCCATAATATCACATAATCGAGATCATAATCATAATCGGATCGGATCGATACGAACAGATCCCGGCCCGCACAATCCGAGGGACGCGGTGAACAATGCAGTGAGGTGCACGAATCACAGAACCTGGCCCGGGCGCAGTGAAGGAAGCATTGAGGCATCCACGAACAGACAAATGAGAAACCATATGCGTACAGACCGACATACAGAATTAATAAAACTGAAACAGTTCAGAGAACAGATCAGATCAGAGTAATCAGATTATCAGAACAGAGTGTCCAGAATCGTTTCAGATAACAGACTAATATCAAGATTCAGATGGATGGTCATAATACTCATTAGTTGGCGGACGGAAACGTGATTAAGAGTTACTTTTGCAAAACGGACAGAAATCGATCAATTGAGCCATATCGGGAGTATCAGGGTATTATGGGCCCACCTCGGACCCAACCATAGTAAAGTACGTAAATTATGGATACTAAACCATTAGGGAGTCGTTCATCATCATCTTAAAGTGTTTCGACTCCGTTTATGGAGGTTACATACTTATGGGTCAGTTCAGAGGAAATTGGTTCAATCTTACTGACGGATTTTGCACTAATTTCAATCTCGAATTGTGAGAAGCGTAAGTGTCATCGAGGCTCGCCGTCAAGCCTGTCAGACTCAGAACATGCCAAGGAAAGATAGGGGAAAGCTTTACATACCTGGATTGCGCCTTACGCTTGCCAAATCTCACTTCCCGTTTCGTCCAAAAACTGCAAATGGTCATTCTTACCAGTTACTATTCATGAAGGTTAACATGTTAATCTTTGGGTTATACTTGGCTACCGAAATTTCGGCAGCACTTCCCCTATAAATATGACACCCCCGAGATTCAACTCGGCTCAAAATATCAACAACAACAACCAACCAACATTCTTAACAACACTAACAATACCAAGAATCATTATAAACACAACATAGCATAACTAATTTTCTTTTCTACATACGGCAACAACTTCCATCCCTACTTCACATTTCCCAACCAATATCAATACTTCCATACTCATTTACTCATTCAAGATCGTCAAATACAATTCAAGAACATTTCACATTATTTCACAAATTATACAAAAATTCCACCGAAACCATAATTCATTCTAAACTTCCAACTTTCAACATAAACTTTCATAACGTATTTTTACCTTTCAATTCCATTAACAACTTTCATAATTTGCATCTCACTATTTCATTTCCAATATTACATAATCTATAATAAAATCGCATACTTTCCGACAACAACTTAACAACCAATTCTTCAAGTTAACTCAAACCATTATTCTTCCATCTTCATCACAAGACTTCAACAACACAATTAACATAACAAACAAATTAATTCATTTTTCATTTCAATACTCCCATAACTCACGGCCACTACTATAATTTTCAACTTCCATCAAATTCATTCCACTTCCACTTCCAACATGAATTCCATCATAACCATAACTAGAATACAACATAAAATTCAACACCAATTCCATGCTTGTATCTATATACACACACACGGCCTACTTCCAATTCATAGCACTTCCATAACATTCCATTCTACATACTACAACACATACAAATCTTTCCATAACATGTAGAAGTATAACATCCTTTCCTTCAATCTTCCCTTGCCAAAAACATTCTTGCCAAGATAGTTATACCAACTCGAATAAGTTAGTAGTAATTTCAAGAGAGATGGATTTTTGAACCAAAGATTTGGTAGATCTTCTTTCTTTTCTTGGCCGATTGCCTCTCCTTGTTTTTCTTGATTTGTTTTGTTTTGTTTTCTTGAAATTTCTAGACATGTCTTGCCTATATATAATTTAAGGCACATGGAAAATTAATTAAGAGATGGGTTTGGGCCTTGTTGATGGCCGGCCACCCCATCTCTTTTGGGCCTAATTTTCTTATTTTTTTTTGGTCAAGAATCATTTTTGCGATTTCCGAAACGAATTTCCAAAATTCCAAATTTTCATCCATCTCTGTTTCGCATTCAAATTTCCATAACCGGCGTACACATATTATTAAAAATTCCAAACATAACCTTATTCCTTGTAAGTCAAGGTTACTTCCAAACTTTCGAATACGCAAAAATGCCGGATGTAACATCCTCCCCCCCTTTAAAACATTCGTCCTCGAATGTTAAGTTAACCTCGTGGTAGATCAAACTGAGCAGGGAGGTCCTTTATCAACTACACATTTGCACTTGGTCGAAGAACTTGTAACGGCCCTCATTTTCCAATTTTCATCCATCTCTCTTCGATACCACCATACGCGTTCGTGGTCTTAAATCGGATATAATCATATTAACCGTAACCAAGAGATTATCTTAAGACGGGGTCATTCAAATTCGGAGTACGTCGTGCGAAGTAATCATATTCCGACGATTATCTTAAGCGAATTCAATAGTCGGAGTCGAAGTATATAGAGATTTAGTCGAGTCGACATATAGAGATTTATCGAAATTTCGAAATCGAGTCGACGTATAGACACATATACCGGACGATTCGCAATCGAGGTCGGATGTACGGACGTATGTCGGACGGATCCGCGATCGTGCGTACATACGTAAATATATCGTACGATTCGTATCGGTCGGATGTACGTAAATTCATCGACGATTTGAAATCGGAACCGTACATACCGAAGCATACGGATTTAATTATGATCGGAGTTGGACGTACGGAGAGGTATGTTAAACGGATACGTAATCGGATTCGAAACACGGGGAGTGTAGCAAACAGAGCTTCACCGAAAGCAGGGGTGCAGAAATATGGCGTACAGAATTGGGACCATAGTCGAACTGCCTTTTTAGAATCTCTAATCACTCCACATACTCAAATTCCACTTAAGTGACCTCAAATGCTCTTTTAGTCTCCATATCCATATTTATGAAAAATTCTTGACATACTTCCCAGGGGGGTCACCCATCCCAGGATTGCTCTGGTTGCAGCACGCTTAACTTCGAAACTTTTATGCATTCGGATGCGTTATCGAAAATATTACTGCGTCAATTGCCTCACACGGTCTTGGCCACGTAATGTAGGGAAGTTTAGCGCCTTAATAAATTTTTCAGAAATTTTTGTAGCGGGTCCCACCCCGGTTCAAACTACACGATTACCATATCGCCCTTCCGGGTCTCTCACATCTACTTCACTTGCACTCATAATTTATCCTCCACTCGGGATTTCCAGATTTATACTAATGGCGGGGACGTCTCAGTCGTCCCTACTGTCACCGGATAATATTTTACAAAAACCACACACACATAAGAAATTCTAGGAACTCATATACTCATGAAATGCTCAATTTCGAATCTGACCTGGGGAGCTGCCGTGAGAGGTGTGTCCACCATCATCCTCGTCTGTCTGCTCCCTACCTACTCGGCCTCCGCTATCACCCACATCTGAATCGGAGGGGGTAGCGAGTGGATGATCAGACAAATCCCGGCTCACAGGTGACCGGGGCAAAGAGTAAGCCATACCACTCTCCGAGGTAGCCGGGCTGACATGGTGCTCTCTATCAGAAACAACTGGCGTACCATAGGAAATCCGCTCCTCCGTGGTCCCAGAAGAAGGCTCCGATAGGTCTGCCTCATAACTATCTTCCTCCGTGGAGGTAAGAAGCTCCGGAGGGGTCATCGCCTGATCCTCTGAGATGTCTGTGTCATAACCATCCTCCACGGGATCCTCTGCTCCAGGGATCGGAGACTCTGGAGGAGTCATAGATGGGTCCTCAGACGGATCCGTATCGTAACTATCCTCCGCTCTGGGGGTCAACATCTCCGGAGGAATCGTCGCTGGGTCCTCCGAAGGATCGGTATCATAACTGCCCTCCGTGGGATCCTCCGAAGGATCCGACTCAATCGAGTAGCTGGGGCTCTGCCTACTCGGCCCCGGTGACATCCTGGGGGCCTTCTTGGCACCCCCATCTCCATCATCAGAAGCGGCCCTCTTCATCTTTATCCTACAATCACCTGCAAGGAGAGGGTCAGAAATAATCTCCCAAAATACTGACACTATTGCTCTTTTCGGAGCCTTGCTGTAGACACAACAATTCGTTGGAGGAGCCATCCTAACAATACGGCTCTATCGCACGATCTAAGATTTCAACAAAGGGTAACATAACATCCTAGATGTCCTGTAGCCTCTTGTTTATAGATGTGGGGCCCAACACACCGATAAACAAGACTCTACTAGACACGGCCTGCAGACATTCCGAGAACCGACCGCTCTGATACCACTTTTGTCACGACCCAACCCCGTGGGCCGTGACTGGTGTCCTACTTGGACACCCAGACGTACCTACCTAACAGATCCGACATACCGGATAGCTAATCTGCTCAGACGTACATAAATCCATATAGACATAACACACATCGTACGAACATACATATATACATACATAAACCTGTACAGAGGCCGTTAGGGCTATTATATCAGACAGAGTTGCGTATCACACATACCTACCCAGACAGTGACAACCCACACCTCACAGATATGTCTGCAGACCTCTAATATACGTAAGAATCGAAGACGGGACGGGCCCCGCCGTACCCAAATAGTCATATACATACGTAACATATGAACAACGAGTAAAAATATATACCAAAAATAGCTCCGGATCAAAGGGAGCTCCTCAACAGCAGACCAATATCCTACACCGGCGGCGTACCGTGCGGCGCGTCTGTACCTGTGGGCATGTAACACAGCCCCCGAGAAGCAAGGGGGTCAGTACGAAGATGTACCGAGTATGTAAAGCGGAAACATAACATACATAAATATAATAACCAGAAGCAGATACGTAAAATCGTAACAGACGAATAATACGGAAGTAGAGCGGACGAGTAATCGGATTCATACAGATCGACTTACGAGCGTACGGACGGAATCTCGGACCGAACCGTATCTCAAATGTGTGGCGACGAGAATCGAATCGATCGTACGTACGTAAACGTGTCGACGGAATCGAGTTCAAATCGTATTTTCGAAAAGTGACGTACGTAGTCATAATCCATACCGTACGTACGTAATCGCAACAGACGTAATTATGCATGCGAGTCATAATCATATGCGTACGACATATCGGAATTCGGATCCCTTTTGTCACATACGACGGTATCCCGCCCCTTTAGTAAGGGACGCGGTAACGAACCCGCCCTCGTAGTACGGGACGCGGTGGACGAACGAGAATCGAGATCAAATGCCATCCGGCCGCCATCCCCATAATATCACATAATCGATCATAATCATAATCGGATCCGGATCGGATACGACGAGATCCCGGCCCGCACAATCCGAGGGACGCGGTGAACAATGCAGTGCGGTGAGGTGCACGAATCACGAACTCCGGCCCGGCGCGATGAAGGAAGCATTGAGGCATCCACGAACAGACAAATGAGAAACCATATGCGTACAGACCGACATACAGAATTAATAAACCGAAATAGTTCGAGAACATCGATCGTAGTAATCGATTATCGAACGAGTGTCCAATCGTTTCGGATAACGGACTAATATCAAGATTCGTATGGATGGTCATAATACTCATTAGTTGGCGGACGGAAACGTGATTAAGAGTTACTTTTGCAAAACGGAGCGTAAATCGATCAATTGAGCCATATCGGGAGTATCAGGGTATTATGGGCCCACCTCGGACCCAACCATAGTAAAGTACGTAAATTATGGATACTAAACCATTAGGGAGTCGTTCATCATCATCTTAAAGTGTTTCGACTCCGTTTATGGAGGTTACATACTTATGGGTCAGTTCAGAGGAAATTGGTTCAATCTTACTGACGGATTTTGCACTAATTTCAATCTCGAATTGTGAGAAGCAGAAGTGTCATCGAGGCTCGCCGTCAAGCCTGTCAGACTCAGAACATGCCAAGGAAAGATAGGGGAAAGCTTTACATACCTGGATTGCGCCTTACGCTTGCCAAATCTCACTTCCCGTTTCGTCCAAAAACTGCAAATGGTCATTCTTACCAGTTACTATTCATGAAGGTTAACATGTTAATCTTTGGGTTATACTTGGCTACCGAAATTTCGGCAAAGACTTCCCCTATAAATATGACACCCCCGAGATTCAACTCGGCTCAAAATATCAACAACAACAACCAACCAACATTCTTAACAACACTAACAATACCAAGAATCATTATAAACACAACATAGCATAACTAATTTTCTTTTCTACATACGGCAACAACTTCCATCCCTACTTCACATTTCCCAACCAATATCAATACTTCCATACTCATTTACTCATTCAAGATCGTCAAATACAATTCAAGAACATTTCACATTATTTCACAAATTATACAAAAATTCCACCGAAACCATAATTCATTCTAAACTTCCAACTTTCAACATAAACTTTCATAACGTATTTTTACCTTTCAATTCCATTAACAACTTTCATAATTTGCATCTCACTATTTCATTTCCAATATTACATAATCTATAATAAAATCGCATACTTTCCGACAACAACTTAACAACCAATTCTTCAAGTTAACTCAAACCATTATTCTTCCATCTTCATCACAAGACTTCAACAACACAATTAACATAACAAACAAATTAATTCATTTTTCATTTCAATACTCCCATAACTCACGGCCACTACTATAATTTTCAACTTCCATCAAATTCATTCCACTTCCACTTCCAACATAAATTCCAAACATAACCTTATTCCTTGTAAGTCAAGGTCACTTCCAAACTTTCGAATACGCAAAAATGCCGGATGTAACACTTCCAAATCAGCCCATACACTTACAATACCAATTTGAATCATTAAACTCTTATTTCCAACGTAGAATCCACATAACGACAACAACCAAATTCTAAGAAAACTAATTCATTTCTTGACTCATACAAAAGGCCATATTCGGCCAACACACCATACATATATACTTCATGATTCCATTTATTTCAACACTCTACAATAACCAAACATGCTTCATAACATTTAATTCATCACTTTCAACATAATTCACACATACACGGCCAAACTACCTTACACACGGCCTCAACTTCATGTGGCCATATCTCATGAATTTCATCCATAACAACATACAACAACACACATAAACCTTCCATAACTCATAAAAACAAGATTAAACTTACCTTCCTTCACAAATCCTCAACTTGTCCAAAGTTGGCCAAGGATGAAAACGAGTAATCCAACACTTGAAACAACATCTCCACGTTATCAAGCACCCTCAAATTAGTAGGTTTGCATCAAAGAAATAATTTTGGGAAAGCTTGATCTTGGTCTTGGTTTTTCCCTCTCATGGCCGAACCCTTCAATTTTTTTCTCCACACTTCTTGATTTTTTTTCTAATGTCTTGAAATGATGATATAATAGTCCCTTAGTCATCTTCTTATTTCAAATAATGGCCAACCATGTGGCCATGGCCCACTCAAAGGTGGCCGGCCACATGGCCAAATTTTACTCCCTCTCTTTCTTTCAATAATAGCCATCTTCCTTTAATTCCACTTTTGGTCCCGAAGTTTCTTTGATAATTCCATACCAATAACGTCATACACACTTAGGTCGCATGACAAAATCGAAGGTCACACGTCTCGACTTCGCATCCCGGAATGGTCTTAATCCTAACTTTTCATAGTTAACCCGAAGCGTCTCGTCGCTCAAAATACGGGATGTAACAGTATCTTTCGCAAATGATTTTGAATCGCTTTGAAACCTTCATAGACAACTTTACAGAGCCTAATGTTTATGATTTCTGTCCGCCGCCTCGGTTGACCCGAGGTGGGCCCACTATTTCCGATTTTACCCTCCGTGTTTATGACTTGTCTTCGAGCGGCTTTAAAAAACGTTTTAACTACTCCTCTATTTATTACTTAAAAAAATCGTTTCAAATATTCCGTTAAGTCCTATGATATGTCCCGATATGTATCACGAATCCGAATTCGTTCCGACATAACCTTCCGTGATGTCCGAAAGGTACGTACTATGACTCCGTCCGTTTTCATTGATTTGGTTTGTTATTTGATATGCCTCATCGCGTCTCTGGAAATATGTATGTCATTTTTATTGCATTTAGTTTCTCACTACTCCACTCGTGGATGCCTCAATGTTTCTGTTATATCCGGCATTTTCGCCTATTCGAAAAATTTGAAACAATTGTGACTCGTATGTTATAAGTTAATATTTTGATCTTAATTGACATATCTATGTTGTTCATGGAAACATATTGGCGCAAAGATGTCGGAGAAGGCCTAAGGGCAAATTTGGAATTCTGGAAATTTGTCTCGGGAATTATAAAACGAGAACTACTACGAGTTGGGCTCAAAAAAAAAAAAGAAGAAAATTTAGGCCCAACATGCAAGGGTGGCCGGCCATGGCCACTTAATGGCCCAAGTCCATGATTAAATTAAATCATGTGACCAACATGTGATCAATCATATAAAGGACTTGATCATCTAGAATTTTCAAGAGAATTAAAACAAAATCAAGAAGAGAAAAGAGAAGAGTGGCCGTCGACCAAGAGAAAAGAGAAAAAGAAAAAAATTGCAAGTCCATCAACTTTGATCCATAAATCTTGTTCTTCTTATATTCATAGTAAGCTCAAGGTGCTCTCCAAGTTGATATAATTAGTTTGGCAAGAAAGCGACGTTTGTGGCGAGTGAAAGTTGGAAGAGAAGGTAAGGATTTCATGTTCTTTACATGTTATGGAAGATT
>NW_026727430.1:0-32921 GCF_029784015.1 Lycium ferocissimum
TTGGAGGCCCTTTTCCCGGGACCCTACTTTTGGTATATATCCTTTCCCCCCCAAAATATATTTCGTTTGTTCGGGGCCCCGGCGGGGCCCTGTCCCGTCATATGATTTTTTTTGTCCGCCCCGAGGTCCGTGGAAGTAGTGGGTTGTGCCAAATTCGAGGGGTGTTTGTAGTTATATGTTGGGGGTCCCTTTTTACGGGGGCCCCCGGGGTTCCATTTGTCATGTTTTGGGCCGTTGGGGCCATTTGATAGCCTTGAAAACCTTCGATATATATATGGTTGGGGTTTGAGAGTGTTTGAGCTTTGAGAAAATTTTAAAGGGAAAAATCCGATACTTGTATACGCAAAAACTATCTGCATGATTGGGAAAGGGAGGTTTTTGGGGTGGGGCTGGGCACTAGTCACCCCGGGGGGGTTGGGTCGGGGCGAAGGGTGTTTAGCCCTCGATATTTTGGGGCCCTTTTATAGAATTTTTGGGGGGAAAAGTGGGCAAGGTAGCTTGGATTTGGGATCCCCTTTCCCAACTTGGGTTTCCGGCCACCAGTTTTTCATATATCCTCCCGAAAAGGTTCGAGGACCCTTTCGAGATTTGTGCCCTCGATGATGTTCGGTTTCGTCAACTATCTTATGAAGAGGTTCCCTTGCAACCCCGGATAGACAAGTTCGGAGACAAAGGCAAAAGAGTAGCCTGGGGAAATTTTTTTTAAGGGATAATAATACAAAAAATCCCAGGTTGAGGAAAAATTTTTAAATCTGGGTACCCCAATTTTTTCCCCCCCGAAGTATTTCCCGGCCAAAAACGCCATTGTCTTCGGTGCGTAACGTTTTCCTTCTCATAGTTCCTTGGTCGTGTGGGGCCATTATTGTCATTGTCGTTGTAGCCCCGAGGAAAGTATATTTTAAAAGTTGTTGGGGAAAAGGGGAGGGAAAAAGGTAACTTTTATGGGGAAACTCCGGCAAAATTTTCGAAAAAGCCCCTAAGAGTTTAACATTCGAGGACAAATTTTCAAGTGGGAGGAATGTTACCTGGAGTTTTATACGTTAAGATCCGTTTAAAAGGGGGTTGAAATTTGGGGAAATGGAGTAACCCGGGATATAGAGATTAATCCCCTTTTATCTTATGATTATGGGGTTTTTTAAATTTTCCCATATAATAAGCTACGGAAAGGTTGGAAGGCAAGTGTATCAAAAATTAACCTTGTTGGATTTTTGGAGAAAATTTTAAGGGGGGCAAGTTTGGTCTTATTTGGGAAAAAGAATATTTTTTAGTATAGGGGGGGAGTTTTGGGGGTAAAGCAAAAGCCAAAATTTAAAAGTTCTTTAAGATAGTTTCCAACGCAACAAACCGCGCATCAATCCAACATCGAAATCAAACGTTAGAGATTTTAAGATTTCTAAGGGGGAAAGGGAAAAACCCCCGCGAAACACACTGGGGGTGGCGCGAACGCCAAGGCCGGGGGCCTCGGGGGGCGCGGGCCCAAACAATTTTTTATGCCCGGGGAACCCGACTCTAAAAAAATAAAAGGGGGGTTACCCCCTCATTTTTTTTTTCCAAACATTCTCCCCAAAATTCCCCAAAAGTTCGAAACTTTCCTCTCTTCATTATAAATTTTAGCCCAAATCAAGTATAAAACCCCCCATTCGGGGCCGGAAAAAATAGTTGCGATTATAAAATTGTATTACGCAAGTCTTGGTTTGAATTCAAGGTAAAAAGTGAAGATATTGGGGATTCTAGCGGGGGTAAAGGGGATGAATCTTTTCCCTTTTTTGATATTGATTTAAAAAGATTTACCAAAGGGGAACTACTAAATGATCGTTACCCAAATTTTTGGGTTGAGAAAAAGAATAAAAAATCGGGGGGTGTTTTATGGAAAACTTTGGTATTGATGGTTTGGGTTTTTGGCGTTGTTGTTGTTGTTGTTGTGTTGGTTGTTGGTATTGGGGATTTCGGGCTAGGGGTATAAAAGGGGGGGACCCACTTTTAATTTTGACCAAAATTTTAATGTAGTTTGATTTAAAGACTTGAGATAGGCATATGACAATAAGCCTAACGGTAGTATGATTTCTCTTGAATGTAGATTTACAAGCTCGGGGGAATAAACGTTAATTAATAGAAGGCCAGAAAAGGTATGTTAAGGTACATTCCTTCTTTCTTGGCATGTTTCAGTATATGGTAAGGCTGTGATAAAACTTATGACTCGAGATTTGTCCGAGTAGACTTGTCATATTATTGTCTACTTTCCGAGTCATTATGTTATTCTTTACGGGGGCCACATCCTTCTATGTCTGAGTTCATAGAGAGATAGAAGAGACATGTTACGAGTTGGTACTTTTCGATGCATTACTTAGGTATACGTATATTTACATTTTATATTCACTTCAGCACCTATGAGCCACGGAGTTATTACCTGGCCTATGAGCCACGGAGGTTATTACCTGGCCTATGAGCCATGGAGTTATTACCTGGCTTTGCGGGTCATGGACTTATTACACGACCTACGGGTCATGGAGTTGATTATACATGGCACATGGTCATGAGTTATCTATGTGTCTCGGGTCGCCGGAGTTATATCTATAGAGTTGTGTTATCTTGCCTCAGATGAAGGGCAACCTAGGTAGAGTATTTCCAGATGTTTCTTGAAATATCCAGAGTATAGCTTGTTACTTTAATTCAGCCGTTCCTTTGCCTTACATATTCGGTACATTATTAAATGCGCGCCCCGCACTGTGCAGGGGCGGCGTATTCGTACTGCGGTGCGGTCGACGTACAGATGACCTCACGGTAAAGGGGCGTAATCATATATCGGTCGATCGGTGGCTCCACTGCATTCGAAGTTTCCCGAGGGTCTTTGGAGATTTTACTTTTGATTCCCGAGTTGTGTGGTACGATCGCGCGTATCCCTAGAGGCTTGTGACGGAGTCCTGTACATAGTATGTCAGTGTGATAGCCTTGTCGGCTTGTATATGTCTGTTGGATGCTGTTGGTTTTATACGATTAAAGCAGCCCCCTCGGCTTGCTCAGTTATATATATATTTTGGGTGTGCGTCCAGTTCAGATGAGACGATCGGTATTTCCGTATATCGGATTAGAAACGTTACCAGTTTAAGTTGGGGGGTCACTTCCCAGAATTTCAGATTTAGAGTGGTTCGCTTGGGCCTAGTTTGGCTTCGGGTACTGATCACGTCACTTCGAAATTTGGGGCGTGACATGATACTTCGAAATCATGATGAGGGTGAGTCGGTTGCGTAGAGTGATGTGAGAAGTCGATGCGATGGTTGTCCGGAATCGTGGATTGTGTGCGAGTGATGTGAGAGTTCGATATCCGATGGTTGTCCCAAAAATGTGGATTGAGTGAGGTACATGGACTTCGCGGGTCCAATGGGTTTTGCTACGGGATGTCGATACTTCCGTCACGAGGAGTATATGTGTACACAACGTTGCATTGCATTGTATTTTGCATTCTTGCGTCATTGCGTTGCGTTACATTATGGCTATATTGTGATGATGCGGTGTTTACTTGCGTTGTTGGTTTCGGATTAGATGTATTGAGACTTGGATGCTTGACCTAGGTGATGACGTTTGCATAAAGGTCAGAGTAGTGTTTGACTTATACTTGTTGATTTATCTGCTTATTTTGTTTTATTGTCTGAATCATGTTAGCTATACTTAGTCAGCCTATAATACCTACCAGTACTATGGTTTTGTACTGACCTGCACTTGCTACATTCTTTTATGAATGCAAAGTTCCAGGTTGGATCTTCTTTCGTCTCCCGTAGCTGATAGTCACCATAGTATAGCTTAGAGTCTACAAGGTGAGCACGAGATGTTGTTTACCTCAAGACTGCTCTTATTTATGTCTTACTTTTCTATTCTGAGACATATACAGACTTGATGTATTATTATATTTCCAGACTTGTATAGTTCTAGTTAAATGCTTGCTGTATGGATTAGACTGCACTGGTGTATTTCTTTGTTTTACCTTCCGTCGGACAAACGTGATTTATCTCTCTTCCTCTTATTTGATTTATCTATTTACGTCTTTATTATCGTTGGCTTGAGGGTTCGCTGCAAGGGGTGGGGAAGGTAAGTGCTTGGGAAGACTTAGGCAAATTGGGTCGTGACACATAAACGTTATTGTAAGGGTGAGGGATTATGGGAGTTAGTTCAGCTTACGATAGAGTCAGTAACCTAAAGTTGCTCGTAAGTGGAGTTGAAATCCTACTAGTATAGGTCGTGGTTTTTAATCCCTTGGCAAGGAGTTTTCCACGGTAATATCTTGCCTTCGCCTTACTTACTGCGTTACATAAGGGAACTGGTACCAGTTCCCTCATATATTGGTGGACGCACAGCCTGCATTTATTAGTATCAGTGTCACGACCCAAACCGATGAGCCGTGTCGGGAGTCTGACCTCTAGCGACTAAACACCCCTAAGCACTTATGCTAAAACATCAACATCAATAGCCCATAATTGGCACAAACTAATCTCGCCAAGAGGAAACATCAGGACTGCGTACAATGCATATACATATAAACACAACATGCGGACGAACGAGTGCAAGCCGGCCTATATCTTTATACCGTACACAAAAGAACATAAGTCGATAAGGCTACGTCGTCGACTGCGCATGGCCTCACAAACCTGCGGAATAAAGCCGTAGAAAGGACGGGACGGAGCCCCGTCGTACCCATCTATGTACGCATCTCAAAGAATGGCCTACCAAAATAGGTGCAACTCCGGATCGAATGGAGTGCGGCGATCATTATTTGTATAAGGGTCTGCTAAGCGGGACCCTCGCGTCTCCCCTGTGCTACGGGCATGAACGCGCGGCCCCTCGAGCAGACGAGGAGTCGGTACGGATAATGTCGAATATGTAAGGCATAAAGACAACATGTATAAATATGTACAGAAATCATGAATAAGATCTAAACTCATAAACGAAATGACTATCTGTATAAATCTGTATGAACCAGTATCTGTCTGCGCATCTAGTGAATACGTATGTGTCGGGGAAGTATGGACATGTATATATATATATATATATATATATATATATATATATATATATATATATATATATATATATATGTATAACTAGTACACACACCTCATCGTCACATCATTGTGCACACCTTCACCCCCTGTAAAGTGTGCCTTTCTCATGTATATACTCTAACATCGTAGGCCACTCATGGACCACTCATAGGCCACATATTCACCCCCTGTCAAGTGTGCCTTTCACATATAGAACGTAATATCACAGGTCACACCTTCACCCCCTGTCAAGCGTGCCTTTCACTATACCCCTGAGAACTGAAAGTGAATGCATAATACAAGTAAGACTGAACAACAGGATTCTCAATAATATGACGACAATTTGCCTATTCATGGGCCTTACTAAACTAGTACTACTAGTACAGGAAATCATAAGATCTGTTTATGGGGAAAATACCATAGCCGGGGTACGGGAACATCAACTGTATTTCTCTTAGTACTTATAAGAATAGAGTAATATGGAAACTCTCTTACTCGTTTATCGGTTCATATCATAGGATCATGCCAAAAAAAGAAGGAATAACCTTAACATACCTGGAGATATATTTAATCGTCCGACTCTTATTCCTTGAACTTGTAGGTCTACAATTAAGATAACATAGGCCTTAATTAGGCTATTCACCTTACTCACTAATCATCATAATTACAAAAGAGCTTAACAACTATGGACAACATATCCCTTGAAAACGTAGAAAACCCTCGACTCCTAATTCCATCCAATCTCAACTACAATATCAAAGATAACATTAATGGCAACATTCTCATAACAAAATATACCCAAATACATCCCTCAATCATCTCTTGACATAACCCCAAAAGCACTATTTAACCTTTCATTGACTTATCACTTTCATAGCTATCTTCTCTTCATAGGAACCACCAAAACTCTTAGTAACTAGCTTAAATACAAGGGTAGAAATCATTTACATACCTTGAGGGGTCAAGAATCCAAAGAATCACTTTAACTTCAACTTCCTAAGCTTCCCATTCTTGGAGAAACCCTAGAACCAACCTTCTTCTTCACAAGCTCGGGTTTACGGGGTCCGGGTCTTGTCAAATCTTTACTACTATGCCATAAATGTTGGGAGAGCAAAATATTAGGGTTTACTAATTTGGGAAAGAGAGAAATAAGACATAAAGTCGTGGACCATGTATTTATACTCGGAGAATTTAATGCTTCAGTGATCCGGTTCGACGAGCGGGTCGACGACCCGTCGACGTGCTCATCGACCTGCGCTTGCAGAATGCAGGGCTACGGAACCCTGTCAACGCCATACAACGACGGTCTGTCGACAGGTTCGACGACCTGTCGATCTTTACTGGTGTCTGCAGACTTTTCTAATTCGGTTCAGGTCGTGTCGATTCGATTCGTTCAACTTCAAATCCTGTAAATCACCAGGAATACCTGCTGGTACTATTGCACACGGGGTAGGACACTTCCTATCTCCAAAACTCAGGCTCGGGTCTCAATTCCCAAGGCATACCCAACTAGGAAATCATAAGTTCTACCAGTACGAAGTTGAGGGGTGTAACATCCTTTCCCCCTTAGGAACATTCGACCTCGAATGTTTGAAAAATCCTGGGTTATAAGAATTTCGGCATAGTTTCCCCTGTACTTATATCAATCCGTCCTGTACGCAACAACCCAAAATAATTTCTCACAGGGACACATACTATAACATACAATACTATGGCTCCACACGACCAATCACGATAATTGAAATGCAATAATACGAGAAAAGTGATGCCTCATTGATCGCATCCTCCGTCTTGCTGGGAACAAATGCGGGTACTTAATCTTCATCGCTTCTTCCGCTTACCAAGTCATTTCTTCAACATTCTTATTCCTCCACAAGACTTTAACGGAGGCTATATCCTTTGTTCGCAACCGACGGACCTGTCTATCCAATATAGCCACTAGAGTCTCTTCGTATGATAGCGGTTCGGTCCCCGGATATCATTCCGGTACAACTCTTGAAGGATCTCCGATACACTTACGAAGCATTGATACGTGAAATAATGGATGTACCGATTCTAACTCAGAAGGCAATTCTAGCTCATATGCCACTGTACCCACAATACGAATGATCTTATATGACCCAATATATCGAGGGCTCAACTTACCCTTCTTACCTAACCTCATCACTCCCTTCATAGGCGAAACTTTCAGGAACACCCAGTCGCCCAACTCGAACTCTAGCTTACGTCTCCAATTATCCGCATAGGATTTCTGTCGGCTCTGAGCTGTTAGCAATCTCTTTCTAATCACTTTCACCTTATCAATCAGCGCCTCGAATTAAGTACGGAGCCTAGTAAATGATTCTCCCAATATCAAACCATCCTATGGGCGATCACACCTCCACCCCATATAAGGCCTCATAAGGAGCCATCTGAATACTGGAATGGTAA
Source organism: Lycium ferocissimum (assembly GCF_029784015.1). Taxonomy (NCBI): domain Eukaryota; kingdom Viridiplantae; phylum Streptophyta; class Magnoliopsida; order Solanales; family Solanaceae; genus Lycium; species Lycium ferocissimum. The sequence continues at coordinate 7,464 of NW_026727430.1, forward strand.
CTATTGTTATATGCAAACTCGATAAGAGGAAAATGATCCTCCCAATTGCCCTGAAAGTTAAACACACAAGCTCTAAGCATATCCTCAAGGGTCTGTATAGTACGCTCTGCTTGCCCATCCGTTTGTGGGTGGAATGCGGTGCTAAGACTCACCTGAGTCCCCAATCCCCCGCCGGGAAAGACTTCCGGAAATCCGGGTGAATCGTGCTCCCCTATCCGAAATAATGGTCGAAGGAACACCATGGAGTTGTACAATTTCCTAAGATAAAGCCTCGATAATCCTCACGTACAAGTAGTTTTGAGCGAAAGAGTGAGCCGACTTTGTAGAGCCTATCAACTATGACCCATATCAAATCACACTTCCGCTGAGTATGGGGTAAACCTGTAATAAAGTCCATATTAATTACCTACCACTTCCATGTCGGAATCTCCACAACCTGCAATGACCTCCGGGTTTCCGGTGCTCTATTTTGACTTGCTCGACATTTGGACACCGAGCGACAAATTTCGCTATATCTCTTTTCATACCATCCCGCCAATAAACTTCCTTGAGAGATCATGGTACATCTTTGTTGAGCCGGATGAATAGAATAGCGGGAGTAATGTGCCTTTCCCATAATCTGGTGACGTAGTCTTGCAACACTAGGGACACACAATCTACCTCGATATCTGAGTACCCCATCACCTGTGATCACAAAGGGTGTCTTTTCTTTCTGAGGTGTTGTATATCAGTAATGAACTAGAACAGAATCCTCGTACTGACGCTCCTTTATCTCAACTATCAAGGATGATACCGCTGTGGCTTGAATAGTAACTCTTGCGTCACCTGAATCTAGCAATCGAACTCCGAGGCTAGCCAATCGATGAACCTCACGGACCATTTCTCTTCTCTCTAGCGATACGTGAGACAAGCTACCCATCGATTTGCGATTGAGGGCTTCGGCTACCACATTATTCGGGATGATATAGAATGTCCACATCATAATCTTTTAACCTCTCTAACCATCGCCCGACGCAAGTTCAAATCCTTCGCGTAAAGATGTACCGGAGACTTTTATGATCGGCATAGATATCAACAACATAGAGTGCCTCCACCATACAAGATAATTCTTCTCGTGCTTTTTCAATATCCGCGTTTTGTACATTGGGACAATCGGATTAATTATGATAAATTAAGGACAAAACTATTCCAAGGCAATACAAAGTCGGGATTTTTGACCTCCGATTTTATCTTGGGACATAAGTTGTTCATGAATTTGTGGGTATGGAACAATTAGGAAAATTTGGGACCAAAAGTGATATATTTGGAAGTTGAAAATCATGCAAAAATAGGCCTTGTGGCCGTGTGGCTTGTTGGATGGTCCCACACATTTTGTGTTCAATTTTAATTGGTCCAACACATGTGTGGGCCAAGGACACTTGTATTATTCATATAAGGTGTAAAAGATGACCAAGTCTTCACAATTTATCATCTTCCATACTTAGAAAAAAAAAGGCAAGAAGTTGAAGCACAAAGAGAGGCTCTCGGCCAACTCTTGGAAATTTCAAGTCCAAGGACAAGCCATCCTAAAAATATTTTGTTGATGCAAATCCACTAATTTGAAGTCCCTAAGTAACGTGGAAGCGTTGTTTGGATCATCAAACCATTCGTTTTGTAGATCGCAAACCCTAGACAAATTGTGGAGTTGAAGAAGAAAGGTGAGATTTAGTTATGTTTTATGTGTTATAAAGATTGTATGTATGTTGTAGTATGTTAAAATGAAGGAAATTCATGAAATATGGCATGTTGGAGTAGAGGTTGTGAATGTAGTGCATAGCCGTGTGAGGTGTGTGTGTGTTGTGTTGAATTGAAGTCATGAATTGAAGTCTAGTTAGCATGTTGTGATCATTGTAAGGTGAAAAAAATGAATGAGAATCATTTATATATGTTGGTGGGAGGTGTTGGCCGAATGTAGGCCATTTATGTGACAAGAAATGAATTAATATCGCTTAATGTTTTAGTCGTCGTCGTTATGAATTCTATGTTGGAAATGAATGTTTAATGACTCAAATTGGTGTTGTAATTGTTGTGGATTGATTTGGAGGCTATTGTACATTTGATGTAATTTGTATATTTATGAGAATGATATCGTTATAGAGTGGATTGTTGATACAAATCATGATTCGGAAGTTTGAAATGGACCATAGTTGTTCTCGGGTTTGGGGACAGTTTTCGGGCAAATTGGAGCTTTGTTGGATTGTTGGAAATATTGTATGAATTGTTTAAAATGTTGTTGAATGTTGTTGGTATGGATTTGGATTAGTATATGAATGTATAAGCGTTGATGTTGGCTTGAATGTGGCCGTTGAATCGAGTATATCAAATGTTGTCGAATGATGTAAAAGAGAGTTATTAATGCTATATTGCCTTTCACATTGGTTATTAATATTGCTAGGTTGGTTGTTGTTGTTGTTGTTGATCGATTTGGCCGAGTTAAATTCTCGGGGTGGCCTATTTACAGGGGAAATGCTGCCCAAATTTCTGTAGAATTAGGGGCTAAATTGGAATTAAAATGCCCAAATGTTTATAGCTAATGTTTGGCATATTATGAATTGGTTGTAGACCTTGGGCAGCCCGAGACGTAGGTTGGAGTTAGCTTGAGTTTGGATTGGCGTTAAAAGCGATCGAGGTATGTAAAGCGCAACCCTTCTTTCTTTTGGCATGCCTTAGTTACAAATAGGCTATGACACGAGCCTCGAGGAAATTCTATTCTCGCAATCCGAGCATGTTTATGACTCTTATTCGTTCTTGGAAATTCGTATGTTGATATGATGAAATATTGGCCCTTATGTCTTTTGTATGACTAAGTTTCAAAAGTTGCATAAAAGTTTGGTTTTTAAAAAGAGTTTTGTTCCAAAATGATTCCGAAAACTACGAAAGTCCGTAACTTTCACAGACAGAACCGGATCGCTTCGATATGCTCAAAAATGATTCCATGATGTATGATGACTATGTTTTCCATAGGCGGGGCCGGCTCGGGTCGACACCCCTCCGTGGGCCCCGCGACTTTCTTTGTGTACTTTGACGACTTTTGAAAGGATACGATATAACTATTATCCCGATTTCAAATATGATTAGTTTACTTACCTTTTAAGTTTATGATAATGATCTTATGCACATGATTTTGGTACGTAATTATGATTTCTGAAATTTGGTGTGAGATGTTCCCGAGTGATATTCGAAAGAAAATCTGATTTGACTATTGTTTTGGCTTATAAATGACGGTTCGTTGTGATTAACATATTAAGTCTTCGAAATTGTTTTGAACTGTATTTGGTTACATTTTTCGCCAAGTCCCGGGCCGGTTATGTTTTTCGCACGCACTATGTTGTATTCTGAAATATGATGTGTATTCCGAAACATGATATGATGGTCTGATTTACCGATGCGTATTCTGAGTTATGATGTGACCGGTTCGCCGAGCCCCTTTTCGGCCGGGAACTGCGTATATATTCTGGTGTTACGATATGACCGGTACGCCGAGCCCCCTTTCGGTCGGGTACTGTGTATGTATGCTATGTTGTATGTTATGTATATGGATTCGGAAATATGATCAGTTGGTTTCAGATCCGGTGGTGGGGCAAACCCAATGGTGGGGCAAACCCAGTGGTGGGGCAAACCCAATGGTAGGGCAAACCCAATGATGACGCAAAATTCCACATTGGTTTAGGCAAATCCCACATTGGTCTAGGCAAATCCCACATTGGTTTAGGCGAATCCCACATCGGATAATGTCAGCTCATATGATAAGGTCATGACGTTATGGTGCACTACGGTATGTTTACGATTATGGTATTATTTATGGATCGGGCCGTACGTTCCTCGGCATTTGATTAATTGTCAGCTTATATGATATGTTTGATTTTCCGTATATGTATGATCTGTATTACAGGAGTAAGCGTGTTGGTATTCTGGTTATTATGTTTACTTTTTATACCTCTGTTTCGATCATGACTCAGATTTGTTACTATGTCTTCTGCTTTGCATACTCAGTACATATTCGTCGACCCCCTTTCTTCTGGGGTCGCGTTTCATGCCCGCAGGTACAGATACGCGTTTTGGTGATCCACCGGCGTAGGATTTCCATTCTGCTGTTTGGGGTGCTCCCTTTGTTCTGGAGCCGATATTTTGGGTATATACTCTTTCGGTGTATATGTCTATGTTTGTTCAGGGTACGGCGGGGCCCTGTCCCGTCATATGATTCTGTTTGTCTGTTTAGAGGTCTGTGGACACGACGTGGGTTATGTACGGTTTTGTTCGGATGCGACGTGTGAGTTGTGTTTGGGCGGCCCGTCCGCCGTGGCGGCCTTGTCGGTCGCGTGTATATATATGCTTTGACATGTTATGTATATTATGACAACCTTACCGCTTCGTACAAGTATATGTGTTTGTATGCGTCCGTTTGGAGCCACGTTTGATATTTATAGATGTATAAGTCGTACGTATGCCAAATACGGTTAAAGAGCGCGTATGGGTGCCCGGCTCGGGCACTAGTCACGGCTACGGGGTTGGGTCGTGACAGAAGTGGTATCAGAGCGGTTCGTCCTCGGAATGTCTACAGACCGTGTCCAGTAGAGTCTTGTTTATCGGTGTGTTGTGCACCACATCTATAAGCAGGAAGCTACAGGGCATTTAGGATGTTATCTTTCTTTCTGATCCTAGATCGTGCGATAGGGCCAGAGTCTAGGGAAGATCACTTCTGACCCCTTTTCCTGCAGGCAGGTACAGATTGACAGGAGATGAAAAGACCAGCTTCGGATAGTGGGGGTGCTAATAAGGCCCCTAGAGTATCCTCAGGACCTCAGGCTCCGGGGCCCAGCAGGAGGAGCCCCAGTTACTCTATCGAGACGGACCCCTCAGAGGATCCCGCCACGATTCCCCCAGAGTGTTTGACCCCAGAGAGGAGGTGGGGCCCAGTAGGAGGAGCCCCAGTTATTCTATCGAGACTGATCCCTCGGAGGATCCTGCGACGAGTCCTCCGTAGTCCGCGACCCCCAGCGAGGAGGACCCCGAGAGAAAGCGACTATGATACGGATCCGTCCGAGTATGGGGCGGGGGCACCGGGAGAGGAGCTTCCCGACATCGTGCCAGTCGCTCTTATGGTGGAGCACTTTGTTCGGCCAGCTTCCTCAGTGAGCGTTACACCTTATTCTAGCCCCTTATCCTGGCCATCGGTGAACCAGGAGTCGCCGGACTACCTATATCCCTCGGATTCAGACGAGGGGGATGACGGGGAGGAGTACACTTCGCCCTATAGCCCACCAGATCAGGTTGGAGACAGCTCGTCTACAGGTATATGAGTACTTATTGGAAATTGTTCTATATATGTGCATTCCGTATGATTGTTATTTAATAGCCGTAAGCAGAAATTTAAGGACCGATAATCGAGTATTCATGAATTAAGGCGATTAAGGTATGTTTACCATTATAGTGAATCTGGAAGTCGAGGACGGAAGGTAATCGTATTCGTAAGTGAAAGGTGAACACGGAGGATCGAGAAGGGTAAAACGGTAATTGTGTCGTGAGAACGTTTTGAAAACTGTTAAGGCATTAATTTACTCCAGATTGTGTCTTTGAAGGTCGTGCGGTGACCTGAACGCTATTAGATTAATATTAAGGCACCGTATTTCATCAGAATTCCGAGGTTAAGCGTACTGGAGTGAGAGAAATTTTGGGATGGGTGACCCCCCTGGGAAGTTTTTCTGAAAATCTCACAAATTCAGACGAAAGAGGCAAATGAGAAGCTAGAGTGTGTGGAGTAGGTCGGAACCTTAAGTAGTCACGTGGAACGAGGCAGATTAGACCGGTAAAGAGGAAGAAGATGTATCACGATTTTGGAATTGGGGTGAGTTCGAACAGTGTTGGAAATATTTTGTAAGTGAGACGATAGCGACTGTATGTCTGCGTATGTGTGTAATGTTTCATACCTGGTTTTATTAGCAGATATGTGTATTCCGGCAACCAATGTGGCGGTATAGGGAAGACATTAATCGGACAGAGTGACGAAGCTCAAGTGAACAACAGTGTATAGATGACACAAATATTATAAGGCAAGCTGATGTTGTGGTTATTACAGGTCAAGTTTGGGTAGTTTGAATGCAATGATATGTGGAAAAGGGAAGGAAGTGAGTAGATGGAAGATCAAGGAATCAGAACGTCGGGATCAAAGTACCGCCTACTTGGAATGGGAAATGCGGACATAAAGCAAATAATCAGGTAATAATATAAGCACACCCCTAAAGGGGGAAGCGGATGCGAGAAATGCAAGTGCAAGATGTAAGGATTGCAACATAATGTGTGACCGGAAAGTTGAAAAGCGAGATCTAAGCAAAGGAACAATAAAAGAGTTCGAGTTAAAGATAAAGAGACGACTTGAGAAATTGACAATGAGATAAAGAAGGAAAGAAGGAATATGACTGGTAGATACAGTTGCATGCTATGGTAATAAAAGGAACTTCCCCCGAGATCCTTATACGGCTTTATAAGATTAGTTGAACATTCGAGGACGAATGTTCTAAAGGGGGGAAGGATGTTATATCCCGCATTTTTGTACATTGGGACAATCCGGATTAATTATGATAAATTAAGGACAAAACTATTCCGGGATACAAAGTCGGGATTTTTGACCTCCGATTTTATCTTGAGACATAAGTTGTTCATGAATTTGTGGGTATGGAACAATTAGGAAAATTTGAGACCAAAAGTGATATATTTGGAAGTTGAAAATCATGCAAAAATAGGCCTTGTGGCCGTGTGGCTTGTTGGATGGTCCCACACATTTTGTGTTCAATTTTAATTGGTCCAACACATGTGTGGGCCAAGGACACTTGTATTATTCATATAAGGTGTAAAAGATGACCAAGTCTTCACAATTTATCATCTTCCATACTTAGAAAAAAAAAAGGCAAGAAGTTGAAGCACAAAGAGAGGCTCTCGGCCAACTCTTGGAAATTTCAAGTCCAAGGACAAGCCATCCTAAAAATATTTTGTTGATGCAAATCCACTAATTTGAAGTCCCTAAGTAACGTGGAAGCGTTGTTTGGATCATCAAACCATTCGTTTTGTAGATCGCAAACCCTAGACAAATTGTGGAGTTGAAGAAGAAAGGTGAGATTTAGTTATGTTTTATGTGTTATAAAGATTGTATGTATGTTGTAGTATGTTAAAATGAAGGAAATTCATGAAATATGGCATGTTGGAGTAGAGGTTGTGAATGTAGTGCATTTAAGTGTGTGTGTGTGTTGTGTTGAATTGAACATAGCATGTTGTGATCATTGTAAGGTGAAGAAATGAATGAGAATCATTTATATATGTTGGTGGGAGGTGTTGGCCGAATGTAGGCCATTTATGTGACAAGAAATGAATTAATATCGCTTAATGTTTTAGTATGAATTCTATGTTGGAAATGAATGTTTAATGACTCAAATTGGTGTTGAATTCTGGATGTTGGAGGCTATTGTACAATGTAATGTTTAATGACTTAAATTGGATTGTTGATTGTAATTGTTGTGGATTGATTTGGAGGCTATTGTACATTTGATGTAACTTTGTGTGTATATTTATGAGAATGATATCGTTATAGAGTGGATTGTTGATATGGCTAGGGATCGGGAATGATAAGGATGGCAAGACTTTCCAAGGCCAAGATATTGGAGGCCCATACAAGCCCCAGCCCCACGAGGCCTATGATGTGTGGGAGGTGGCTTGGGTGAGGCTTGAAGAAGAAGCTATTAGAAAGGGGACCAAATGCGTAAAGTGGCCAAACGTGCAAATAAGGACATTTTTGCAAATTGGCTACATGTGCAAACTTGGACAAGGTCGGGAGTTGGCTATTTGTGAAAAGAAGGTTATGCTTGCAAGAAGGCCATGCATGCAAGGTTGATTAGAGGGCCATCTATGCAGAGGGGGCGTGTTTGGCCATTGAAGGCCAATTCTTGAATTAAGGCTACACTAAGAAGACTAGCCAAACAAGGCCCTTACTTCATTAAGGGTAGCATTGTAATTGCCTATTAGTCTTCTTTACTTAGCTTGTATATATAGCTTGTCTTTCATTTCATTACTTAGATTGGATGAATTACGTATTGAATACTCTAAAGAGTGATAGTTTGTTTAGGGTTAGCTTAGTTAATGGTGGATTCCATTGTTGGTCTTGAACCATTTTTTCCATTGATTTCATGAAGGGTTGTTCATTTGTGGATTTCAATTGAATTTCCCTTGCCTTGATTTCAAATAGCATAGGTTCTTTGAATTGAATCAAATTGAGAGGGTCTAGGTTTCATATACTTAGGTTTGCTCATAGGTTCATTATTCATTGGGTCTTGCTTTTATCCTCTATTTCTCATCTCCTTTCTTCAATTCTCATCCCCAATTTCTCGTTATCTTTAATTCCGCGTTTTTTGTGATTGATTTGGTATTTTTCCCAAATCGATTCGTATCAGAAACTAGGCATATAATAAAGTACTTTCAGTCAAACCATAAAAATTTGCGAACGATACTCAATTAATCAAAAATCGAATAAGTCAAACCGACATATCGGCCTACATGGTCACTTTACTCAACGTATGACATCTCAACATACTAACCACAGGACACTATCTGCAAAGTCTCTAAGAGTAAACACTTGAATCATATAAATCGAGACAGGGCCCCGACATACCCATACACATACATGATAACCATAATGACTTGGCACTGCTCCTGGAAGAAAATGGAGTTTGCCAATCCCAGCTGATAGCCAACCATCCTAGCTGAATACTTTTACACACACACACGGGACTGTGTGGCATGAACACAGCGCCCCCAGGCGAAGGGACGTCAGTACGAATAATGTACCGAGTATGTAAGGCAGCAGTAATCATAAAGAATGAGACATAAGCCGTAATGAATGTATGAGAAACCACCTGTAATATGAATAGCCCCGAAGGCAATGACTAAAAATGTAAATATTACCATACCCGGCCCTTTAGTAAGGGACTAGGTGAAATATAAATATATACTATACCCGACCCTCTAGTGAGGAACTCGGTAAAATAATCATATATATACCGTACCCGGCCCTCTAGTGAGGGACTCGGTGAACAATGCAATGAAACTGTGCACGAATACATACCCGGCCCTGGACTGGGTGAATGATATATTAACATCATGCACGAGTAGAATATCATGAGCAACCATATGCAAACTATATCATCATTTGAGACTTAATAGAATAACTAGAATGAACCAACACTTGCGAATCAAAGACAACTATCATGTCAAGCACTATTGAGAACTAGAGTTCCTTTGTTTTATCCCGTATTTTTGTACGTTGGATTATTCGTAAGCTAATCGACATAAGTCCGAGGACAAGATTTTTTTTTTTGAGATATGAGACAAGGACTTTTTAATCCCGATTTTAATAATGCACGGTTTGATAGATAATTACAATTAGTGTAGAAATATTAGTGAAGATTAGGGGTTAATTAACCATGATTAGATTATTAAGTGGGGATTAATGATTAATTAGCCTAATTAGTGTATCAAGTGGGCCCCACCAAACATGTTAATTGAAAATCTGGTCATGAATCATCACATGCCAAGTGGGGCACGTGTCAACATGGTAGGCAGCATATAAGTTCATAAGTGATGACTAACTTATTAGCCATACACCTCATTTCCATCTTCAATCCAATTGAAAGAAAGAAGCACACAGCCATGGCAGCTCACGGCTGAGCTCAAGGTTTTGAAGGAAGAAAAATTAAATCCCCTAAAGGTGTTCAAAGCACTTAAAGGAGCAGCAAAGTTGGAATTTAAATTGAAGAAGAAGAAGTGGTGCAATTGGTGCAAGTGATTGTAGGATCTGTCCTAACTAATTTGAGGTAAGATTTCTTCTTTTGTAATGAAATTGGAGTTAATGATGTTGTAATGGAGAGATTAATTTGTATTAGGCGAAATTGGAAGTAAGAAAATTGCATGATTTCGTGGGTATGGTAAATTGGGCTGAATTGGAGTTGTCTTAATTTAATAATGGTGGATTAAGTTTGATTAGTGTTGTCGTTATTGTTGTTATTGATTATGTGATAAAAGTGAAAGAATCTTGATATTTAAAGTTGAAGTTGTTTATATGAAATTGTTGGGACATGAATTGGATTAGATGTTCGTGAAGTTGTTGGGCATTGTTGTATTGTATTTGAGGATGATCTGGTTGTGTTGAAGGGATGGAAATATAGTTATAAGTATGTATATGTGTTGTTGTTCTTGTTGTTCATGGTGATGTTATACTCTTTTCCATGTATTTGTGATCTTGCGGAGTAAAGGTCGAAAATTGTATTTTCGACGTTGTAGTTCGGTGGACTGTTTTGAGCTTGTTATTAAAATGATATTGAAGTAGTTTTCTTGTACATGGATGGTAGTCGATGTTGTTGTTGTGTTGTTGTTGATATGGCTCATAAATTTGGAAGAAAGAAGTGTATAAGGTATCGTATACGAAGCGTATGTTGGTTTGTTTGGTGTATAATCTTAGACGTTGATGATTTGAGTTAAAAAAGGATTAAGAGAAGTTATTGTGGTTGTTGTCGTGTAGGTTGTTGGTGGTTGATTGAGTTGTTTATGGGTTGGAATTTAAAGATTTGATATGATTATTTCTGTTATCGTTGTTGTTGGTATTGTTGTGATAATCGGAGATTAATTGGAAGTTCGGGTTAGGCGAGTTATATAGAGGAAATGCTGCCCGATTTCCGTTAAGTTCTTAACTAATCAAAATACTAATCAAGAAGTATGAACTAAGAAGTGATTCCCATAAGTGATTGGTTGTAGATTTATAAGTTTGGGAAGTCGTAGTTTATTAACAATAGTGTTACTCTCATATTAAATAGGCTAAAGGAGCGACGAAGCAAGCATGGTTACGGTTGATCTATGACAGGTATGTAAAGCTATCCTCTCTTTCTTTTTGGCATGATCTATATGAAACAAACAGACGACAAATGTATAAACTCCAAAGAAGCTCCTATTCTTAGAGACACTAGGATGGCTAATGTTCTTGATTTCTAGAAGCTATTTCATTATGTCTTGATACGTGTCTATGATTCCTGAAGTTCTATTTGATATAATCCATAGTGACATTTGAGGGGTACTTGACATGACTGTTGTCTTTGATACTCAATTGTTAGTTCATTCTACTTATTCTATTGAGTCTCAGATGATGATTTAGTTTGCATATGGTTGCTCACTACTCTGCTCGTGCATCGTTATTAATACATCTTTTACCGAGTCCCGAGGGTATGTTTTCGTGCACAGTTTCACTGCATTGTTCACCGAGTCCCTCACTAGAGGGCCGAGTACGGTATATATATGATATGATAATATGGCTACATATATATATATATATATATATATATATATATATATATATATGTATACATGTATACGACTTTATTCACCGAGTCCCATAATGGGCCGGGTATGGTATATGATATGGCTATGCATGATTTTCATTTCATAAGGCACAAGTATAGTGGTATCTTTGATTGTCATACTTGTCTCCTGTAATCTCTTATTCAGTCATGATCTTCTTTATTGTATTTCATGCTCTATATACTCAGTATATATCTCGTACTGACCCCCTTTCTTCGGGGGGCTGCGTTTCATGCCCGCGCAGTACAGATACTCGATTTGGTGATCCTCCAGCCTAGGACTTCTACTCAGCTGTTTGGAGAGCTCCATTGTTCCGGAGCCTAGCTTATTTTGGTACAGATCTTTTGATGTAGACTTATGCATATCCAGGGGTACGGCGGGGCCCTGTCCCATCATATTTCACTCTTATATTCTTAGAGGTCTGTAGACATATGTGGGTTGTAAGTAGGTTCTGGTCAGCTGTGTCAATATGGTTTGTTTTGGATATTCCCGTGTATAGTGGCAGCCTTATCGGCTTGCGTATTGTGTTATGCGTTGATCAGCTGTGACTCCTCAGGAGACAGGTTTATGATGATATGGCATTGTGAATCTTTAGTTGCTTTTACAAGTCTCCATTCCGTCCTTAGTTTCAGTTTGACTATATCTAACAGGTTCGTGTACGAGTGTTCAGCTCGGGCACTAGTCATGGCCCATGGGGTTGGGTCGTGACATCCTTGGAGTCATATATGCTCGTTGTTCGCTCAGTTTATGTAATTCATGCCAAGAAGAAAGAGAGGATGGCCTTAACATACATATAGAAGCAAATGAATGCAAGTGAGACTCATGAGATTATTTCTGGAACTCTTTGAATAACCTGGAAGCATAACACCCTCGAATGTCACTATGGATTATAACATCAAAATAGGACTTCAGGAATCATAGACACGTATCAAGACATAATGAAATAGCTTATGGAAATCAAGAACATTAGCCATTCTAGTATTTCTAAGAATAGGAGCTTCTTTGGAGTTTATACGTTCGTCGTCCGTTTGTTTCATATAGACCATGCCAAAAGAAGAAAAGGGAATAGCCTTAACATACCTGTATGTCGACTTCCCAACGGGGTAATAGGATCAGCTTCCTTAGAAAATCAAGCTACAACCATCAAGGCAATACTTCTATAAACAACGAGAAGCATAGTAACTAGCCGATGAAGGGAAAACAATTCTATGCGAACTTCTGCGCCATAATCTTCATCTAGCTCCCTTCTAAACCTCACAACTTCATCAACCAATACATGGTTACGTATCCACCAGTATCTCCAGCCATTAGACAAAATTCAATCAGCTCAACATCTCTACACAACATAACTAACACTTCAAGTGTATTATTTAGTTCTTCAACTTATAGCTTTTAACATTTAACACCTTAAACCATCAATCTTGTTCATCTACAACATGACACGACTTCTAGTTCCTAAAACAGTCCAATATGAAACAACATCACAACAATAACGCCAGCACCTTACATTACCCAAAACAGCCTGAGAGACAATAACATCATAACTATGATTTTCCGATTCTACAAGCTAGCCGTAACTTGTATATCCTTAGTTCTACATAGATGGAGTAGGGTCTTACCTCAAAACACTAGAATCAGCTGTATTTAACTTTGTTTCAATTTGAAGGAATCTCAAATCCCTAACACAAGAGGAAGGATGAGCTTAGCTAGCATCACAAGGACTTTCCATGGAGGAATCACTTCAAAACCTTGAAGAATTTTTCTAGGATGACCATGGAACCTTTAGAAACATTTAGAGGTGTCTGGGAGCATGGTTGAGCTTCTCAATAGATGGAATTAGCTGCTGCTAGCAACACACGTTAATGCAAGTTTCACATAAGAAGCTAGCTTCCCAAAAGTGTTGAATTGAAACTGCCTTTTTTTTTTTTTCTCTAATCCCTTCTAAGCCTATACGTGTATATACCATTATATATTGATGTCTTATATAAGAAAGACCTCCTTTTGCTGCCACATAAGTCAAGACCCATAAAGTGAGTCATAAGTATATTGTTTGTAGTACTCCCACGTGTAATACCATAATTAAGAGATTAGTCTTCCACTAATTTCCCTTAATTACATCATTGTCTCCCACTTATTCCATAGCTGCTCCTTTGTCCCCCACTTAATTAATTCATGATCTCAAATCACTTAAAATATTATCATATTTAGCACCCTTCATATACTCACTATCACAATCATGTGATATAACACTACCCCACAACCTCATTTGCCACACATGAAATATTATTTGCAATCATCGTCGTCACACTTTTTCGTCTTAAATCATTTCGGGACTTCAAACCTTGTATACACCGATTCCTTGATTTTCATGCTTGAATATGACCCAATCCTCTGGCTCGGGTAAATTTACTCATGTTGGATGATTCAATTTCCTAGTCCAAAATACGGGATATTATAGCTTGGACCGTATTTCATCAAATAAATTTCGAACCTCGACGAAACTTATTTTCTTAGATTTGTTTAACTTCTAATATTTATAACACATCTGTACCATCACTACAACTGATACGAATCGATTTGGGAAAAACACCAAATCAATCACAAAAACGCGGAATTAAAGATAACAAGAAATTGGGGGTGAGAATTGAAGAAAGGGGATGAGAAATAGAGGATAAAAGCATGACCCAATGCCTAATGAACCTATGAGCAAACCTAAGTATATGAAACCTAGACCCTCTCAATTTGATTCAATTCAAAGAACCTATGCTATTTGAAATCAAGGCAAGGAAATTCAATTGAAATCCACAAATGAACAAACCCTTCATGAAATCAATGGAAAAATGGTTCAAGACCAACAATGGAATCCACCATTAACTAAGCTAACCCTAAACAAACTAACACTCTTTAGAGTATTTAATACATAATTCATCCAATCTAAGTAATGAAATGAAAGGCAAGCTATCTATACAAGCTAAGTAAAGAAGACTAATAGGCAATTACAATGCTACCCTTAATGAAGTAAGGGCCTTGTTTGGCTAGTCTTCTTAGTGTAAGTCTTCAATTCAAGAATTGGCCTTCAATGGCCAAACACGCCCCTCCTTGCATAGAGGGCTCTCTAATCAACCTTGCATACATGGCCTTCTTGCAAGCATAACCTTCTTTGCACAAATAGCCAACTCCTGACCTTGTCCAAGTTTGCACATGTAGCCAATTTGCAGAAATGTCCCTTTTTGCACGTTTGGCTACTTTGCGCATTTAGTCCCCTTTCTAGTAGCTTCTTCTTCAAGCCTCGCCCAAGCCACCTCCCACACATCGTAGGCCTCATTGTGGGGCTTGTATGGGCCTCCAAAGGCCTTCAACGCCATCCTTATCATCCATGCCTCTTGTAGAGCTTGAAGTTTCATATCTTGGCCTTGGATGTAAGTCTTGAAATGAGGTGTGCCAAGTAGGATCGTATCATCCTCCCCTTCTTCAAAAGGATTCGTCCTCGAATCCGAACCTAGCAAAACCCAAGGGAAGATAACAACAAGCTAGATCCTCAAAGCATGAGGGTTAGTGTTAGCACAAACAAATCGTCCAACATGCCAATGATGGTATAACCACATATCCATCATCAATGTGAAGAAGGATTCCACATATAGGGCACCAAGAAGTTGACCCCTCAAAGGATTACGACACGAGGGTAAGATAAGGAAATCGAAGGGCCTAAGACAATAAGCATGCAATTCTATATTGATTCTAGAAAACACACCACACATTGGACCCTTATTCCGCAAATAAAAAAAATTCTCCAAATGTCGTCCCACGACCAATGCACAACAATTAGCACTGGGGTCGAAGGGAAGAATTATCCACAAAGCATGGCTAAGAAAACAACTATTCACCCCGCAATTACCGCTCTCAATAAAGGATGCACCCTTAACACAAATATGGGTATCATCATAAGCAAATAGGTAATAAAGAAAGGTGTCACACAAAAAAACTTCTTCAACTAAAGTGACCTCAAGCGTAGACTCATTATGGGGTTCAAGCACAGGTTCAAGCAAGTCACTACTAGTTGGAACACTTATGGAAGGAGTGACAATTTGCAAACAAGTTTCACCTTCTTTTTCAAAGCATCCTTCCCCAACTGTCATGTCATATCCTTTTAAGGGAAAGTTTCCATCACAAGGGAAAGGGTTATCTAACCTATGCCAAGCTAGAAGTAGCATCTTCCCATCCTTTAGGTTAGGAGATCTAGCATAGTCCTTCCAACAAGTGTGCTCTTGTTCATGTAATTCACTCCCCTTCTTTAAAGAGCACTCATCACTTTCGGAAGCCTTTTTCAAAGTCGACGTTGGTCCATCAAGTGGGGCACAAACCCTCAAGAAGAACTTTTCGTCATCGGCGATGGTGTCAAGAGCTTTAACCACCCCATGCTTGTCATCAAGACCAAGCCCATCATCACCCCAAAGTGGGTTACTAAATACCTTGTAGTTTCCAAAGGACACTACATTTGCAACATCACCAAACTTCCTACTAGGTACATAACTATTCACATGATCAATTACATCAATATCATCACTAAATTGAGGGTGATTAAGCACATCAAAAGGTTCCTCAAATAGTGGATTTTCATAGCAAACAAATTGATCAACACAAGCAACCATACTACTAGTTGGACGCAAATTGATCTTGTTAGAAGAATCAATTCGGTCATCGCTAGGATCAACTAGTGGGTGTCCTAACATCTCACATGACAATTGATAACAACGAGGTTAGGGAGATCCCAAATTTATAATTAAAATATAAGAAGTGCGGAAGCAAATATAGAAAAGAATCTAAAAACTAGAAAATAAAAGATATGGGAAATTCGAAGGAACAATCCACGAATTTCCAAGAACGTAAGTTCTAAAGTCTTGACAAGATCCAAGTAACAACGTATAGATTTATAGGAAGAAATCTAACGCCTTTACTTGAGATAACAAATCAAAAACAGTAGATTTGGATCCTGACCGCTTTATGAGTAACTTAAGACAACAATTAGTATTTAGAACTAATCGCCTTCGAAAGAATACCAAAAAGAAATCAAAGATATCGAAGAAGAAATTATCTTACTACCTTGAACTAAGAACTAGTTAGGTTGAAAGATAAATCCTAAAGTAATGCCACAAAGGTTCAAAAGAACTCTCAATATAATATATTCTTCAAAATCCGATTTACAATGAATGACAATCACCCCTTTATATAGTTGTAAAGAAGGAGCTAGTCAAAATAGAAATAAATGGGAATTATCTTCCCTAGAAACATAGAAGACTTCCCACACTAAGACCAATGTAGTCAACATAGATTAAAACAACCTAGAAGACTACCCACACTTGGACCAATGCAAGTCAACATAGATTAAAACAACAATTAAATATTTATTCTAGAAACTAATATTTGGGCCAATTTGGGTTGCTGGAAACTTCTTCTTTTGGGGCTGATTTGGGCCTCATTTCATCTCACTTTGGACTTTAATTTGGGCCTCCAAATAGGTGTAAGACTTGAGGAAAAAAATCGAATAGTGGTTGGAGGTCTTCTGCCATCACAAGACAATTTTTTTAATTGCTAATTGAAGCCCGTTGATCTTGACATAACATTTCCTTGTCCTTCAATGGAGTTGAGCTTCCATGGCTGCTATCATTCTCCCCCTCTTAAAGAAGAGTCGTCTCGAATCTTGGTGGTGACCTTATTTGTTATTTAATGCATTTGAGCCTTCATGGTTGCTATCATTCTTCCTCTCTTAAAGATAATTCTCGTCCTTGAATCTTGATATTTTCCTGCAACCAACATGATAATCACAATAAATAGAAAAACACAACAACCACTTGGTATGAGTAACACAAGGTAGTTACCATGCAACCATTTAATCCACTTATTATTTTTATGGACAAACACTCCTTTTAAATGTCCAAGTATAACATCAGCTAACAGGAAAATGTAATCACCAACACAAGCACTAAAAACACAATTCATAAGCTCTTTAAACTGCAGAGGGTCATTAGCTAGACCAAAAGCATATGAATACAAGGAAAACATACCATATTTTCTCTTGCTAAATAATTTAACCTCACCATTAGTTATACCATAATCAAGATATGGATCAAAAGTAATTTCCTCAAGAAGTGGCTTGGAATAAACAAGGATCGACGAAACAAGATAAAGATATTGTGAAATTAGCAATATGTGAGCACTTATCCTTTTCCACACTTGAGCGACTATATCCTGCATTTAGCTCAACTTCCTTAATATCTAAGACACCAAAAAAGCTTTATGTGTCTCATTATCTTCATTGGGAATTTCACCATCTTTTCTTCCTTCATTGGTATCCCAAAGTGGACAAAAATAAACTGCAAACTCATCTTTATTATCATCCCACAATGGGTTATATCACACAATTTAAAACCTTGACTAATGAGATTAGTTATATCCCCTTCCATTGCTACAACTAAAAGACTACTAGCATAGTGCACATTAGACACGAATGAGTTCTCATCAACAACTGCATCACTAGAGTCAAATAAAGAATGACCTAAATAAGGAGCATAACTCTCATCCATAGGTGATGAAACAACAGATTCAAAAATTGAATTATCATAACTCTTACCTACAATTCCTTCACATTCAATGGCTTTTAAAGCACATAAAGTATTAGGTTTAGCCATTTTACCACAAGTTGCTTCCTTAAAGGATCTTCTACCTTGGTCTACATGTGATGTAGCACTTGAAAATTTTGCGGAATCTTCTTGGCAACATAAGATCTTTATCTCTTTTCTTTGCTGTTCTAAAGACCGCATGGGCGCTTGTTCCAAAACCTGCAATGTAGATTCAAAAACACTAGAAAGACAAAGAGTGTGGAGGTTAGAAGATAAAGAAGAACCATTATCACTTAAGCTCTCTTTTGATTCTCTCAATTCTTGTAACAGAACACTTTTTGTTCTAACATCTTTGCCTTCACTCTCATTCTTTTCACTCTTGCTTTTGTTTTTCTCTCCATTCTTTTCTTGTGACAACTCACTCGCTTTTCTCAACTCGAAACTTTCCTTTTTCCTCTCTTGAGTTGCCATTTGCACTCCCTTACTCCACCCAATTTTGTATCTCTTCCTTATAATTTTCTTTTCACTCGGTTCTTTTATTCTCTCATCTTCTCTTTTTTTTACGGAGGTTTAGGAACCTGTTAGTGTAAGATAAGTTACACATGATGAAGAGTCACTCTTTTGTTCACAACTTGAATCCTCCTCTTGGAAGATTACATACTTAACCATCTTATTGGAACGAATAGGACTTTTGGAGTTAGCTTCATCTTGGGATAGTGTTATAGAATGAATGCGCCTCAATTCCTCCTTTAAATCACTCCACGTCAAAAGTAGCCGATTAAATTTCACCCAATGAGGGTTACGATAATCATCGACTAACTTCCGAAATTTCAAGGACAATGCCACTTGTGGCAAACTCCAACTTTTCCATCTCCCAAAAATTGTTACAAGCAAATATATGCTCCATATAGTATTCCCATCGTAGGTAAGTTTCTTTACTAGCACACATGCACAATCTTGGTAGTGCCACATGATTACTACCGCACTTGGCCAATCCTTCGTAATCATAGATTCTTGCAATTGTGAAAGACATAGTTATTTTAAAGAAATGTATCACTCAGTTTATTTATTTTTTTGGCTTTTTCCCTCAATTATTCTCACCCACTCTTGCCTTTTTACCACTCAAGGGTTGCGCCTCGAAGTTCTTCAATAAACCAACAAATCAAACACTTCAAAGTAAGTTCCAAAGCTTGGTTCAAGAATGGAGTTTATGTCAAACAAAGAAAAGGACAACAAAAACTTAAACAGACAGGAAACAAGAAATACACAATGAAAATAGAGAGAGAAAAACACGGAACAAATTAGCACGAAACAAAGAAATCGACACAAAATTACTAGACAACTCTAAGTATGGACAAATACTTCAAGTATCTAGTAAGAGAACATAAAGAAAACAAAATGCAAGAAATAAACACTTTCAAGAAAAGATTTAGAACATATCAATGAGTTTGGATACAAATGTGTTGTAATGACCTTTGCATTCCTCAATGTGACTTTTGAGGTCCTTGATGAACAAAAGTCAAAGAATCTTTAAAACTAAAGGGATTTTCAAGAGATAACAACCACAATGGATTTCCCCATAATTTAAAGTCTCCAAATCACAAGATAAAGGATTGAAGAAATCAAGAACAAGTAAAGAAAACTTAGAGAGTACTGTTCACGGACTGTTCACTTGAGCAGTTTTTTTCTAACTTTTTTTTGCACTGTTCACGTGCTACAGTATTTTTTTGGTTTTTTTTTCAGTTTTTTTTTTTTTTTGGTATTTAGAATTCAAATCAATTGATCGGGTGAGTATAGGAATACTTAACCATCCAAAGCTCTGATACCACTTGATAACAACGAGGTTAGGGAGATCCCAAATTTATAATTAAAATATAAGAAGTGCGGAAGCAAATATAGAAAAGAATCTAAAAACTAGAAAATAAAAGATATGGGAAATTCGAAGGAACAATCCACGAATTTCCAAGAACGTAAGTTCTAAAGTCTTGACAAGATCCAAGTAACAACGTATAGATTTATAGGAAGAAATCTAACGCCTTTACTTGAGATAACAAATCAAAAACGAGATTCGGATCTGACCGCTTTATGAGTAACTTAAGACAACAATTAGTATTTAGAACTAATCGCCTTCGAAAGAATACCAAAAAGAAATCAAAGATATCAAAGAAGAAATTATCTTACTACCTTGAACTAAGAACTAGTTAGGTTGAAAGATAAATCCTAAAGTAATGCCACAAAGGTTCAAAAGAACTCTCAATATAATATATTCTTCAAAATCCGATTTACAATGAATGACAATCACCCCTTTATATAGTTGTAAAGAAGGAGCTAGTCAAAATAGAAATAAATGGGAATTATCTTCCTAGAAACATAGAAGACTTCCCACACTAAGACCAATGTAGTCAACATAGATTAAAACAACCTAGAAGACTACCCACACTTGGACCAATAGAAGTCAACATAGATTAAAACAACAATTAATTATTTATTCTAGAAACTAATATTTGGGCCAATTTGGGTTGCTGGAAACTTCTTCTTTTGGGGCTGATTTGGGCCTCATTTCATCTCACTTTGGACTTTAATTTGGGCCTCCAAATAGGTGTAAGACTTGAGGAAAAAATCTGAATAGGGCTGGAGGTCTTCTGCCATCACAAGACAATTTTTTTAATTGCTAATTGAAGCCCGTTGATCTTGACATAACATTTCCTTGTCCTTCAATGGAGTTGAGCTTCCATGGCTGCTATCAACAATGTACTAACATGCAAACCAAGAGGATCAACACTAGGTGGACACAACTTGAACTCAAGAGAAGAGTCAAGATAGTCATCAATAGGATCAACTAGTGTTGGACCATCCATTTCAACTACATTGTCAATTGTCATCATAGCACTAGGCACATCACAAGGCAAAGATTCAGTAAGCTCATTTAGGGAAAAGCTATCATTTGTACTCACTTCAACAACATGTTCATTCACATCATTTAGAGAGTTAAGATTAGCTATTGTACCTTGAAGTTCGCATTCATCTCCTTTGCCTCGGGTGTCATCTTTGGAGCTCACTTGCCCCTTCGGGAAGCTCTCAACTACCTCAAAATCCTTCAAAGATTGAGGTTCATCATTTGGCTTGCTCCCGATAATACTTGGACTATCAATAAGACCACTAGAAAAGAAAGAAAAGTTACAAGGGTTAGATAGAGTTTGTGACAACTCTCTCACATCACTTCTCACATCCTCTCCTTTTCCCTCTCTAGAGTCGTCACTTTTCGCTCCCTTACTCCTCTCAATCTTTTCTCTCTCAATTTCATTGGAGTTGGGACAAGTGTCAAGTATTTCTTTAGAAGGGTTGGGAAAACCCTTCACCTCGTTCTCTTCCTCTTCTTTATCTCCCTCCCATTGTTTGAGTAAGCGTCCCAACATTATGCGGTGCATTTCTTCTAATTTCTCCTTGCGATTTAGCGAAGGATTGGACCCTCCACCTATGGCAAGTACAGTTGGAAAGGGAGGCATTCCATCATTGTCCACTACAAACTCATGCCACCTTCGCCCAAATGAAACCCGATGCTTTTGGAACCAAGGATTACCCAAACGCATGTGACAATGGTCTAGTGGGAGTATATCACACCAAACCTCTTCTTCTTGGTAGTTGCCACGGGTAAAGAACACCTTCGCGCTCCTATCAACCAAGAACCCTCGTGAATCATAGTAAGGGTCTTGTTTCATCATACATTCTATACCCAATTGGGCAACCGCTCGAGGTGCGGGTAGTTGCCATAACTCCAATCATCCAACACAAGAACATACCGCACTACCAAGCAAAGTGATTTTTGTCTCAAGTATTCGCCTCTCCAAAGTCATTTCTCACTTGAGATCTTGCATGCCCCCTCTACTTCCTTCACCTATCAACATTCCCCTCCTAGCATCCACACCATAATCGTGAGAACATGGCACATTCGTTCTAGGATAAGAAGCATGGTTCATTGTATTTCTTGAAGTAGGAAATGTATACTCTCTCTCCTTCTTGACTACTCCTACTTGGACCAATCCACACATTTATACTATTTTGCTTTGAATAGGAAGCTTTACAAGGCGATGTATGTGAATGTCTACTAGAAGACTCCCCATAAGAATTATATGCAATCCCATCATCTTCACAAACATATTCACCATGAAGTGCATAGCCGCTAGGCTCATCATCACCACATTCTTCCCATTCTTGCAAATTCTCATCGAGTGGTTCATATCGAAAGTGTGAGGAAGGAGCATACCTCAATTCGCCCCCATGTCCATAGTGTGTAGAATGAGACTCTTCATGCTCGTATCCACTATAGGACCCTTCTTCATACTCATCTACTCCTTCTTCTTCATAAGCTTCATGAGGTATTGCCTCACAATTGCCCTCGGAGTAGTATTCTTCACCCTTATACAAGTTATGATCATATCGACCACGTTCCTCATACGACTCATGAGCACCATCACCATCATCATATTCATTGTAAGAATAGTGATGCTCATATCCCATGTCGTCTCCCTCATAGCCTCCATCACCCTCATAGTCATACCCTCCATTGCTAGAGGCATAACTCTCAAAATCGTCTCCACAAGACTCGAAAGTTATGGATGACATCCTTATATCTCCTTCTCCTTATGTCTCCTCTTCGTGTACCTACAAAACGAGCAAACAAGATTAGTAGCAAAGGTTCCTCACGTCACTCGTATTTGCACTCAAGATTACCTCTCAACCTAAAGCTTCTTCCAAGGTTGGTCAAGAACCCTTTTAATCCAAATCAATTCACAAGATTGCTAACCTTTGTGGAGGAATAGATTCTTGTTAATCGAAAGACGGACGACTCGATAAAGCAAAAGGACTTGAGCCAAGAAGATTCAACGATATCAAAACGACAAAAGCTTGAAAAGAATTGGCACGAATGAAAGACGGACTCAAGAACTAGCATACACAAGTAGAAGAATTACTAAATGCACACTAGTTGAAGAATACAAGAAACGAAATGCTAAAATCGGGAACGAAATAAAATTCCGGGCCCGGGTAGGTGATAACTTGAAAACACGACCGTGAAGCCTCAATTGATCCAAGGTATCAATTTGAAATAACGGAAATTTTTAAAATTCTATACACTTTTTTTTGCTCCCTACCAAAGGATTAGGGACACAAAACCATCAAGCAATCCCAAGAATTTTTTTTGGAATTGAAATGAATTAAGAACAAGATTTGAGGCTTGAGAATGAAATGAAAGTGGAAAGAATCGAAGTTGAATCAAGATACAAATACCTTGAAATGTACTGTTGATACTTGGATTATACGGCTGGAACTTAATTTATACGGTCCGTATAAATTTTTGACGACCCGTGGAATGGTTCCGTCAAATGTTTCTGGGACTATCGTATTTTCTACGGTGGAAATTTGACGCCCCGTATAAATTTTGACGCCTCGCAGAACAGACCGTATAATTGTTCAAAGACTTGGGTATTTTATACGGTGGTAAAATATGAAATTTGACGGACCGTAGAAAATTGTACGGTCCGTATAACCTACCGTATACATGAACAATGAGCTACTTTTCTCGATCAATTTGACGCCATAATTTTGACGGACAGGAATTTTATACGATCGCACAATTGTACCGTCAACGCTTCACGAAAAGCAACTTTGTTGGCTGGATTTTGACGTTGCAATTTGACGTCCCGTAGAATTTTGTACTGTCACGACCCAACCCCGTAGGCCGTGACTAATGCCCGAGCTTGACACTTCATATACAAACCTGTTAGCTATAATCAGTCCACAACTAGCATAATAAAGAACTTATATAAAAAGGCAAGACTTCGTCTCAAAACTGTCACATATGTATATATATCAAGACAACTTGTCTCCTGTGGAGTCACAACTACCAACAGATAATATCATACATAAGCCGGCAAGGCTATCACAACATGTGGGTACGCCCCAACTAAACATATACGCAAGCCGACAAGGCTGCCACTACATACAGCATTCCAAAACATATATACATACGCAAGCCGACAAGGCTGCCACTACGAATGGGAACGTCCCAAAACATAAGTTATACAGACACAACTGAATAACAACTATATACAACCACACATATGTCCGCGAGACCTCTTGTTACACCTTAGAAAAAATTCTCCATTAGCGTACGAAGAATAGACTGCGAAGGACATGACGTATACGAGGTTGGGATAAGCAAGAGATGGTATTTGATGATCCTAATTTAGACTTCCAAAGACATTCGGGTTAAGGAAAGAAAGTTGCTAAGGAAAGCGAGTTATAAGTTGAATGTATCGGGTAAGAATCACGAGTATTAAGTTAATGATGCCTTAACGTCCCTTAGAATGGTATTGAAGTAAGGAACAAGTGTTAAGAAGGTTCCATAAGGATCGGAGATCAAACGAGTCGAAACGATTCTCGGAAGAACTGGACAACCTACGGCCAGACATACTGGCCGTATAAAATGTATGGACCGTATGTCCAACCGTAGATTCAGTCCAAAGAGAGCATACTTCGGTGGACCAGATCTACGGCCGGACATACGGAAGTATAAAACATACGGACCATATGTTGGTCCGTATAAGCTTGGTCAGGTCAAGTCCATTTTTATATAAGGGACCACTTTTCATTTCATTTTCATTTCCCACTTCACCTACACACTTTAGACCTCTCTAGAACATTCACCCACTTCATCCATAAGAAAACAAGAGAAAGCAAGGATCAACAACAAGAATTAAGGTGAATCAAGTGAAGGAAAACCCATTAAAAGTCATCCAAGTCAAGAAATCCCAAGAGAGATAAAATAGGGTTTTAATTGCTAAGGGCGAATCACCATCCCAAGCTTATTCCTCTTCATCTAAGGTAAGTTTCCATGATGTTTACATGTTGTTTGAAATATTTATAAGTCAAAACACATGGATTGTAGAAGTGTATATCATAAACATGCTCGGATCACGAGAATAGAATTACACCGAGATTCGTGTCATAACTTACTTTAACTAAGACGTACCGGAAGAAGGAAAGGTTGAGCTTACATACCTTAGCGAAAAACACGAAAGCTGATCCGAACTTCGTCTGGAAACTACTCCTGATCTACAATAATGTCATTAGGTATCAACCATTCTTCATAACACTTAAGAATCCAATTCCAAATTAACACTTTATCTCTGAAATTGGACATTTCCTTAAAAAATCCCCGAAATTCAATCCCCATTCAACAAAAACCAAACCAAAAACCCTAAAAATTTCATTGATTCAAAATGCATTTAACATTAATAATTCCTTTTTACATTAGGAACCTCAATAACACTTTTCTTCCAAATTCATAAACTATATCAACAATTATACATTAAACATCATTTTCAAAACAAGAAAACCCAAAACCCAAAAA
>NW_026727431.1:0-33040 GCF_029784015.1 Lycium ferocissimum
TCGACATTAAAGTGAAATCTCTCTACGAAGGATTCTGCCATGTCCTTCTAAGTGAGCCATTGACACATGTCTTGGGTCGCGAACCACTCAGGGCTTAGCCAGTTAGACTACGATTGAATAGTCGCATAATTAGAGGTTCATTCTTCTTAATCCCAACCAATTGGTCAAAGTATGTCCCGCCCCAAAACACACCCTAAACGTGCCAGCAACCGACGTCATGAACAATATCGGAAGAACCCATAAGATGCAATAACAACACTTGAACTCGCCAGGTTCAATATTCACCTCCAATAGCTTATAAATGAATTAAATCAACGGAAGTCTTTAATATTATAAGACTTAATCAAAACGTGACGAACGCCTAAGAGTTAAACAAAACTCAACAATTACCCACAGGAATGCGTACTATGGAGATTCTAAGATTAAAAAATAATAATTGTCTGACACATCGAGACGCAGCCCGAAAAAAAAAAACTAGAATATTAAATAATTATGATAAGGGGTGTTCCACGAATGAACATGTGGGCTCACCAAGTCAGCAGCAATGGCAAGTCTTTCCTAAGCATTTTGAGTATCAAGAACCTGCTCTTCTCCGTTACCTAGCATACCATAAAAAACAACAATGGTATGCCTGAGTACGAAAGTGCCTCGGGAACAACAAGTAATATGAAAATAAAGTACAATAATACTTAAAGAAATCAATTCTGAGGATAGTATGAGTGAAACCAATTATTCAGCTTATGTATCTCAATAAGAATTATCAAAATTGATTATAAAGCCTTTAGTCGAGTTACAACTTTTCAATATGCGTTTTAAATTGATCATGATTATCAATAACAGTTCCATAAAAGGATAAGGATATCACACTTTCCAATATAGGCCCAAGAATCAATAACATCGAAGGGATGACCTCAGAGGTTCCCTAAACACAGTGCACCACATCAGAATATGTAATTCTCGATGGTTATCCTTCCTCCCGAATAGCTAGGCATAAACAATACAAAAAAAAGGGAGTGACGATGCACGCGACGGAATGTCGACCCATTCGACGTTCCGTCCTTTTACGCGTCGGGTAGGGTTATCAGATTATATAACCCGACGCCTCCCTTTCTCTTCTCACGCACTCTTTTCAAATTTTAACTCTCTCTCCTCCTCTTCCACTCCCATAACAGTTACCCACTTCCCCAATCTTAAATTCACCCATTAACCACCATTCCTCTCATTAACCATTATTTTTGTCACACCCCAATCCTGATGGGGCGTGATGGGCACCCGACCCCTTAATCCGAGCCGAGCGAACTCGCTGGTTCTCGCTATATTCATGATCCCACTGGATTCTTAAATCACGAAATGAGATGCATAATGAAACCTTTTCAAAAACATTCTTTTCGTTATTCTCAAGTCAAGTAAAATCTGTAATCATATGAAATTTGTAACATAATGCATAATGATACATCGGCTTACAGAGCCGCTTACAAGACTGACATGCTATACACGTGACTCTGTCTGCAAAGTCTCTAACATCATTACAGATACCATAACGTAGATACTCTGACTTGGCAACACTCCGGAATGAAATGGAGCTTGCCAATCCAGCTGGAACATCCTCTAGCAATATCCTCTACTCATATGTATACACCTGCGTGGCATGAAATGCAGCATCCATAAGAAGGGACGTCAGTACGAGCGATGTACTGAGTATGTAAGTGTTATAACCCACATTTTAGTATAATCGGATAATTCGAAACAATCGCGGGAAGACAACAAGCGAGGCCATATTTTATTTTGTTTGGCATATGAGTTGCTTATGAAAAATTTAGAAGCGGAATTAATGAGGAAGGTCAAGGGCATAAAGGGAAAGTCGCAATATGACTCGTGGGATTATGGAAGAAAGACGAAGAGGGCAAAGTTGGAAGTTGGAAAATTTGTTTTCATGAATTACAAGAACTAGCCCAAAATATAAGTGGGCTTGAATATTTTGTTAAGAAAAAAAGGCCCAACCGGCCATAAGGTGGGCTAGGCCCAAAATTAATTCATGCATGGTATTAAATAAGATGACTAAGTCATCTCTATCATAACAATTTCTAGAATTTTCAAGAAAAGAAGAACAAAACAAGAAAGGAGAAAATCTAGAGGCCATTCGGCCAAGAGAAAATTCCAAGAAAAAATTGACAAAAATTTCTTTAACAATTATTTCCTACTAAGTAAAGGGTGCACAACAAGGTGGAGTTGTTGTTGGAACAAGAAAGGTTCAAAATCATACAAGTTGCCAAGAGTTAGGCAAGTGAGAAGTTGAAGAAAAAGGTAAATCCTAATCTTGTTCTATGTGTTCTACATGGTTTATATGTGTTATAGTATGCTAAAATGGATGAAATTCATGAAAGAGAGGAATATGGCATGTGGCCGTGTATATATATATGTATGTGTAGGAATCATATTTCAATTATTTTGTTTAGTGTTTGGTTGTTATTGTTGTGGATGATATGTGAAGAAAATGGAAGTTGAATGAATTTTGAGAAGTTGTAGTATGTATGTTGGTGTTGGCCGTGAGGTTAGGGTGAAGGATGGAAGAGAATGAGTCAATTTTATTTAGTATTTTGCTCATTGTTATGTTGTGGATTCTATGTTGCTAATGAATGTCTAGGAACCTTAGTGAAGTTGTAGTAGTGAAGACTTGTTTTAGAAGTTATATGGATGGAATGTAATGTCTTGCATGCATGAAAGATGATATGATTAGTATGATGTTGTTGGAATATAGCTTATGAGGTTGTTATTGTTTTCATTAAAGTTAGAAAGTTTTTGGAAGAAGTAGTAAGTTGCTTGAGTATGGAAGTTGTTGGCATTGTTGTTGTTGGAATTATGGTTGATAGTTTGGCCGGGTTTGAATTCCCGGATTGTGTTTGATGAGAATTTGACCAAATTAAATGTTGAGGATGGTACATTTACAGAGGAAATGTTTTCGCCGAAATTTCGGTAGCCAAGTGGTTCCTTAAGATTCTAACTCTAAGTATACTAATGAGAGTTTTGGTAAACATGACCAATTCGCAGATTTTGACGAGATTGCAACGTGAATTTGAAGTAGCAAAAGGAGTGGAAAGAGGTATGTAAGGCTTCACCTTTCTTTCTATGGCATGTCTTAGACGTACTAAGTCGAATACGAGCCTCGGGGACCAATCCTTTTCTCGGAATCCAAGATTGAAATTCGCTACTATTCATTCAATAGAATTGAACTAGAAATTGCGCAAATTGTTGGAAAAGTTCCTAGACATCTAGAACTTACACAAATAGGACCCGATTACACTAAGATCCTCATAAGTGGCGCCATGAATTATAGAATACGTAAATTTGATACGCCGCCTCGATTGGGCCAAGGTGGGCCCCTTTATTCCCGGATTTTCTTTATTGTTCCATTTGACGTATTGTGAAGTAGAATCTAAAGGAAACTTTTGGGCTATTATTTCGACTATTAAGAGATAGTCGTTTTAACTAGTTCATCGATTCCAAGGCTTGTTTTCCTTTCTAAAAATTTATAAATGTTTTCTAAAATATTTATTTTCTCCAAATTAAAGTTGTACACTTTTTTGAAAGTCTTTACAACTAAAACGACGACTATGATTCAAGGTTGGAAATGATGATGTCAAAGATGAGGAAATGTTTATGACACTGCATAATATGACATGATATAATATCATATGATATATGTATATGAAATATGAATATGTACATGGGGATATGGGGGAAGGGACACTTGGGAATTGGAAAGGGAACTATGTTTCATTGCCACACAGTGGTTGGCTTATCATCCGGACGCGGGATGCCCGGACGCGGGATATATGGGCGAGCCGATATATTCGGTGCTATGTGGGCGAGCCGACGTTGTTCGGTGCTATGCTATGCTATGATATGCTATGATACGCTATGCTATGCTATGATATGCTATGATACGCTATGCTATGCTATGATATGCTATGATACGCTATGCTATGCTATGATATACTATAATACGCTATGCTATGCCATGATATACTATGACACGCCATGCTATGATATGATATGATCTCCTATGATATAGTGCGACATGATATTATATGATAAGGTATGTCATATTACTCTCTATTTTCTATGTCTATGATAAGAGATATCTTCCTAAGATAAGCACACATAGTATCCGGCCTGAAAAGGGCCTTCCTATGCACAGGTTATTTTCTTACTTCATTATATATCCTCTGAACCTATGACATGGTGATCCTTACTTATGTTTATACTTACATTGTTTACCTCCACGCCTTACATACTTGGTACACTATTTTATGCGACGTCCCTTCTTGTGGACGCCGCGTTCATGCCGCGCGAGTCGGCAGGTAGACGGACCTCGGTTTCTAAGAGTTCTATCAAGAAGAGATAGCGAGCTCCGCTTGCTTCGGAGCCACGATCTTTTGGTACTACTCTTGTATATGTATTCGGCACGACAAGTACTCGGCCCTTCCTATGTATATGTATACTATGTTAGAGGCTCGTGATGTGACTATGCACGTAGATGTTTGGGGTTACGATTGTCCTTGTCGTTGTATAATGTATTGTTCAAGCTTGTTAATCTGTGTATATTATTATGTTACTAATGTATATGTCAAAAAAAAAAAAGGGTGCAGTTCATATGGCCCACTTAGTAATAAAGGTAATATGATAGACAAGGGGTGTCCGGTACAAGTATCGGGCGCTCGTCGCGGCCCCTAGACGGGTCGTGACAGTAAGGCATGAGTAAAAACATATCAAAGGATACAAAGCATGAGTAGTAACAAGGCGAAAATGTAGAGCATATCATGAGATAAAAGAGTAACCTGTACATCTGAGTGCCTTTTAGGCGGGTACCATGTATGCTTAGTGCTGCGGAACGTGCAGCCCGATCCATATATATATTATATTGCTGCGGAACGTGCAGCCCGATCCATATAATATATTGTTGCGGAACGTGCAGCCCGATCCATATAATATATTGCTGCGGAACGTGCAGCCCGATCCATTTAGCCACATATCCCGCGTCCGGGCATCCCGCGTCCGGGACGGTATCATGTCATATTATACCAACTGATCAGGTGGTTACGCGTATATAACGCTCTCGCCCTTTTTCCCATATTCCCCATTTACATATACATATATCATATACATATATCATGTAAGCAGCATGCATGAGAGCCCAAAGAAAGTCATGTATCTATCGGAGTGACGTAAGGTCGATAACCTCCGATTATATTATGGAATAATCATGGTCGCTTTGTCTCACCTTGAAGAAACAATTATTATAAGGTGAGACTATCAATGAAGAATAACACCACGAGAAAACATAGAATAGGATCATAAGGCATCAATTCGTATACTTTGGAATCTTTAAAAATAGTCACCATCCTTGAATAAAATTGAGAAAATCAAGAAATAGTTCAACATTCTCATATCGTCATTGAAATCGTAGGCTTGGAATCTTTAAACATAGAATCTTCATCATCATATTCATCATAGGAAAATATTCTCATCTTTGACATCATCGTTGTCATTGTAAAACATATCCATCGTTGTTGTCACGAAAGCTTACAGAGTCATAAACCTCCGTTTTGGAAAAATACAGACATTTTGGAAAGCATTTATGGGTTATCAGAAAAAGGAATCATGTCTTGGGATCATAGACTTCTAACTTTTGAAAACAACGAAGTTATGAAAGCATTTATGAAATCGTAATCTAAGAATCATGCCTTTGAAAGAAAGGGACGAGCCTTAACATACCTGTTCAACCTTCTATTGGCTACGCTTATGTATCCGAGCTCGTAAGTCTACATTTAAGAGGATTCACACTAACATTAGCCTCTTTATCACACACTTGTACCAAGTTTCAAACTATACTATTTTATATTCTGCCGAAAATCGGGCAGCATTTCCCCTGTTTATATGCCTAGCCCGAATTCTCAATTCAACAACCAATAACAATAATAATAATACCAACATCAAAAACATCATTTCCCATATCAAAGTATTCCATAGAACATCCCATATGGTGTTCGCCCCATATTTCCTCCATAGAATCGTTTTATAACAATTTTACAGCTCCTTCTCCGTAAATAAAACGATATTGACACAAATAGAAAGAGATTCATACCTTTCCCTCGATAATAATGCTATATATTCACTCCTCCACCTTGAAATTAATCTACAAATCCTTAATACATAGTTTTGTAGTCGTAACTAGATGCTGTCTGGATCGGAATTTGGGAATTATACCTGGTTTGGGCTAAAATTTGGTTCGGAGAGTTGGGGAGAACTCTCCAGAATTTTGGAGAGGTTTTTGAGGTGTTTGGTGCAAAAAATGAGGGCTTGGCCCCTTTAAATAAAGCTCCAGAATCTGCCTGCACCGCCTCAAAAAACGTTCACCGCGATCGCGCCACCTTTGTGCGCGTTCGCGCAGACCAGTTTTTTCTGACTGCGCGTTCGTTCAGTAAAAAGGTCATAACTCTTGATCCCGATATCGTGTGAAGGACCACGACCTATGGTTGGAACGTACTTTCAATTATTTACAACTTTCATTCTTTGCATTTTTCCGAATTCCAAACTTATAATATCGTTTTGGCCCCAAAAAGTCAGATCATCCGAAAATGTTTTCTTAAATCGTCTTTTTGGAGGGCTTATGGCCATATTTGGCTTATGGGTCCTTCTTAGGACTTGCTCAACTCTCCATGTACTACTCATATGTCTCTTCATATGTCCTTTATAAAACTCCAACGTGTGGGCCCCACTTAGCGTGCAGCTACGAGGATTTCTCATTAAGCAACGTACGACTTGATTTACACCATATGGTCTCCGAATGTCATATATAGGTTATTACTATCTTCTTATAATATAACCTTCATCCTGAACCCGAGCCTTCTAATTTTGTTCAGCGCGTTCGCGCTGTATTGTGGCGCGTTCGCGCTGTATTGGCCCTTGGCCTTCTGCGCGTTCGCGCCACTCCCAGGCGCGTTCGCGCAGAGCATTTTCCTGTCTGCCAGCCCGACTTGTAACGTCCATATCTCCTTACCCCGATGTCCTATTGAGGAGCGGTTTGTTGTATTGGAAACTAGACTTCCCGAACTTCACTTTAGACTTTTGTTTCACTTTAAAACTCTTAATATACTAAAACATATTCTTCTTCTAGTTAGACCAAAATTTTCGTACCAAACCTTGCGCAACTTTCTTTCAAAGCCTCGGAAGCTTAATCTCCTTAGTTCATTGGTCTTCCAATCCTCCTATAACCTGTTACGCGAACTCGGGCTCTTATAATGAACACCTATGATCTTGCATTTTCTTGACAATAACTCCGATGTCTGCACTTGAATAGCTAATGCCTAACGAATTTCAACGTACAGAAACTACGGGGTGTAACATCCTTCCCCCCTTAGAAACATTCGTCCTCGAATGTTGTAGTATTGCTAACCCACAACACCATCTTTGTTTTCTTAGAACCGTTATTCTTCCCTTAGGGTCCGATTACCGTTTTCTTAGACTATAATTTGGGTCAATCTCTTCCCATTCTTTCTTAACTCTTTTATTGCCTTCGATCAACTTCTTTCACTTCTTTGCCCTCATGTACATGATCGAAATTTAACTAGTATCTCACTCTCATTTTGTCTCCATTATTGTAGTCTTGACTTGTCGTGCCATAAATATTCATCATCCTACAAGTATTCTCTTTCTCTCGCTCCTTGTTTCCCTGTTAGTGGGCAATTACCTTTTCGTATACTGCTTTCTCTTTGCGTTTTTCCCTTCGACGCTATCTCGGGCTACTCTTTTTGCTATCTGTTGGTCTTGGATATACACGGTACTGACTCCTTGCGGTTCATTGGTCAACTTCATTAGTCCTTACATCCTTGTCACCATCTATCTTACCCTTACATTCCGAGTGTTTATCCAACATAACTTTGTCGCTAGTGAGTATAATGGTTATGTTCCTTAAACTATTCCTCCCAGTTCCCTTCCAAGACCACTTCCAACGATCCACAGTATGTATATACATAATGGTTCTTCACCGTTTACTATCCTTCACAGTGCAGTTACACTTATGGCAACTCATAATTCGAGTTCAAGCTAAATCCTTGGGCTCCTGCCACAACCTTTTCTTTAGCTCTCTGCCACAACTGTTTCTTTAACCTCTTTCCCTCAAATCTTGCAATACAACCCAGAAGCATAGGGCTACGGAAATCTTACTCCCTTATGACTCTCTTACAACACAAGTATACGTGTCTTCGATTTGCTTGTACTAGCGATCGTTTCGTCAGTCGTTATTCCTTGTTGGCTTTCCGGTGTGGCCTTCTTACAATTGTAGTTGGGCATAGCTTCACGTTGACGGTTCATATAATTCCATGGCATATGCTTTCATGTCTAGTATAATTAGTAATCCGTGAGATGTTTTCTAATATCCAGTGAACTCTTTTATTTCCATTCATAAGAGCAGCGTTCTTCCTTTCTTTCGAAAATTACCAAGCTACCAATTGTTGTTCTTTTTATTACAATTATCATTATCAGCCCAAGTGGCCATTGGGTTCGTCATCCTCTCTAACACCCTTTGTACATTTAGCTTGGAGACTTTTCTTGCTCTTTTCATTACCCTTTAAGGCATAGCACTGCATACTTAGGTACAGCGCAATTTTTTTTTTTCCTTTTGCAAGGGATTCAAATCATGGTCAAGAAATATCATAGTTCATATTGGCGTGAAGTGCTCACTTAAGTTGTTTTCCAAAGCACCTTCCTATGCCTACCTTATAGCACCACTTATTTTCGATTTGTGTCCACTCCTTTGATGCCTTCTTGATATGTTAATACGCCCCGAGCTTGGCCTTGTGCCGATAAGTTTCTTCTTTGGATCTTAAGAACATTATAATTCCTTTGCTGACTAACCCTTAGATCTTATTGAACTCGCTTCTACAAAAATTCTCACTTCAAACTACATCTGTCTTTCACATCTGAGTGCGTTTAGAATCTTTGCACTCTATTCACTCGCTCTCTCCTTTTGAGTCTTACCTTACGGTGCCTTCAAAACAAATCCACACTTCTATCTTCAATCCTTACTTTCAATTTTAAGCCTAATACATTCCTTTCATCGATTCACTTAATGTCCATACTGAAATGTATAACGATAACAACTATATCATTTCCGTATAACTCTCACTTTTTGTTTTAGGGTCTATACTTGTCACATCTTAGGATTCGTCATTTCAATCTCTACACTTACGCTTTCCTTACTTGCTTCCCCCCTTTTAGGGTCTTACTTATATCATTCGCAAATCCATTACCTCACCTCCAATCATGCATTCATGTATCCCTTTCCTCAATTCCCTTATTATACTGCATCATATTCATGCCATTTCCCATAATTTATAGTTGCAGTAACTCATATGTGAAGTATTAACATACTCGTCTTGCAGTTGCGTAATTCAGTAGTACAGCCAACGTAGCAATCCAAACAAGGATGTATTTTGTTTAACTCAACCATTAATTATGAGTCAATGTTTACCTCCGCTCCAAATAACAACTCTGTCCCATGGGGATACTCAAAATAATAGTATGTCTAACCGTCTGTACCATCCATGTAGTGTCACTTATTCCATTCTTCAATAGTTAGCATTCACTGGTAGCGTCATCTTCCCCTTTTCTTTCCATCTCAAGTTATTTCTCTCTTTTCCGTAATCGACTTACGGTAACTATAAATGCATTTCCCTTAAATCGCTATCTGTCTTGTCAAGGATCTAGGTCTCATACACAACTAATGCCCCTTGTATGCCATACTCTTTTATTCTTGTGTTGTACTCAGCATTGATTTCAAAGACAATCATAATCATATCTTTACTTGTTATTGGTGATAGCCTTACTTTATCGCTTTATCGTCCTGTGGTGGACTCGGAACTCATAGCCACATTCTCCTTCCCAGCTTATTCCTTTATGTACTTTACTTGTTCTGTCTTAGTATAGGGTATTCGTAGGAAACACATCTTTCTTTTCTCATACTACGACTACTTCTTAAGCTTGTGTACCTCGCATGCTTCCTTTACTTTCTATACCCATACTTACTCCATTCTATAATTAATCCTTTATTCCTGGCACAAGGAACCCTATTCTTAATTCAGTACCGCTTTGTCCTTAAAAATACATTACTTCTATACAATCCATTTTTTGCTTCCAACACTTATCCTACTCATTCCCTCTCATCCTTATTATGCTGATCCTCTTCCTAACAATCGTTCTATTTAGTCATTCATCTCTCCGTAGTCTTACTCCACTCAAAATATCATTCGTGATCTCGATTTTCCGCCACTACTTTGCTATGTCACCTTTCTCGATTTCTTTTTAGTTGGTTTCTATTACTTGTCATTGCGAAACCTCTATGCTGAACTCTCCCTAACAAGGTCTTATAAGCTTTCTTATCCACTGCTTCATGGCTTGCTTATTGGTTTCACACTTGCATTCACTCTCCATCCACATAGAACATGTCACCTCTTTAGTCGTTTCCTCGCTATACTTTACTTACTTTGTACTACAGTTGTTGCTACGTTCTCCTCATATCCCAATCATAATCACTTCTATAGAGTACCACTTCTTGATCTCATTCATAACACTGCTTGTAAAACAGAATAAACCTCGTGGAGTAAGCATAATTAACCTGTAACTCTTTCTACTTGACCCCATTACACTTACCACATAAGTTGTCTTACCAAGCTATTTACATCCATTACAAACCTTCGTATTCCATGCCCCTATCCCTGTCATTCTGTTACTTCATTTTACTTATAGACTCGTCGTATTTCACTTGTGGTTATCCATCCTAATCGATACTTCAGTATCACACTCCATTAGAGTTAACCTTTCTCTTTTTAAGTCGTATTTTAGTACTACCAATCTTCCCAATTTTCTCTGGTATTTCTCTTTACCATAAATACCATTCCGTGTAATCATCCTTACCTTCCTTTTTCCTTTCACTTCTGGTTATCTTTTAATGCTTCCTTTCCTTTTGCACTCTAGTTCTGTCCTTAGTCTTCTTTGAATCTCAATTTTATTATACTCTATTTAGCTTAACTCAACGATACTTTCATAGCTCGCCTTATGTCTTTTTACTCTTATCATTCCTTAACATTCTAACTTGAGTTGCCTTGCACTTTCCCTTAATTCATCCGTAATATCATAGGCGTATGTCCTTCGCTTATCATCCTACCTTTGGCCTCAACTCTTCGCGTAGTCCCTTCATATTGTATCGCCTTATTAATGCAACTCTATTATTCCCCTCAATCCAACTTGCACACAACTATCTCCATAGCTTCGACATCTATAATATATCAAGATTAGGCCGTATCTATATGCGGTAATACTCCTTGACTTGACTTAAATGTATAGCTAATCCCATAATCCTTTTGATACTTTAATATCTTTGAATTCGTCATAATAACCTTCTTTTCGTATAACTCACCTGTTATATCTCGTAATTTTGTACGTTGGGACATTCCGAGCCAACCATGAAAAGTTAAGGACAAGACCATTTCGGGATACGAGGTTGAGAATTTTGACCTTCGATTTTGTTTTAATGCACAAGTTGCATATTCATCTTTTCATTGGTATGGAGTGTTAAGGGTAAATTTGGAATAAGAAAAATTTGGGGTTGAAAGTGAAATTATGGAAACTAATGTTTCCAAAAGTGAAAACTTGGAGACTTAATGTTCATGAAATTAAAAGCCATGTGACCATGCACATGACTTGTGGGCCAAGGCCACATGGAACCTTAATATGTGAGAATAAAAGATGACTTGGTCATCTTATTCATCACATTTCATTCTCTAGAAAATTGGAGAAACATGGAGAAAGGAAAGAAGGCCATATTCGGCCATGTAGGAGAAAAATGGAAGACCAAAAATAGCCCTCAAAAAAATAATTCTTCCTAGCTTTTCTACTAATTGGAAGGTGCTAAACATCATGGAACAATTGTTGGGGCAAGTCAAGCCTTTGTTCATGCAATTTGCAACCTAAGTCATGTTGAAGAACTAAGAGAAAAAGGTGAGTTTTAATCCTCTTTTTATATGTTATGAATGGTTGTGCATGTTGTAGTAAGTGGAAAAGGATGAAATTTATGAAAGTAGTTAAGTTGGAGTTGTGGCCGTGTGGGTATGGTGTTGGGTTGGAGAATTAATTTTATTTAATTGCATGGATTCCTCGAGTGGTTTAATGAGTTAAATGGAAGTTGGAATCGTTTGTAGGTTGTTGGAGAAGATAATGTAATTTTAATATAGTGTTTGTATTATTGTAGTTAATGTTGTTATTGTGTGGAATGTTGATGTAATTTATGAATTTGGAAGAAGAAAATGTGTTGTTAATGTTTCTATGGAAATTGGAGGGTTTCGGGTAAGGTTGCAAGTTGTTTGGGCCGTATGAAATATTGTGCGAGTTGCTTGAAATGTAGTTGAATTGAGTATAATTGGAATGTTGTTGAAATATGTAGAAAAAAAAAGTTATTAATGTTGGAATGCGTTTTGAATCATTTATGGATGTTGTTAGAATGGTTATTGGTATGGTTGTTGATGAATTTGGCCGAGTTGAATTCTCGGGGTTGATGAATTTATAGGGGAAATGCTGCCCAAATTTCTGGAGAAAAAATAATGGCTTGGAATTGGATTTTTCGATGCTTATGGCTAATGTCCGATGTTAAATGGTGTTATTGTAGATTTTGGAGAAGCCGTGACGTAAGTTTGGATTAATTTAGGAAGCGGACGAGGTATGTAAAGCCTAACTTTTCTTTCTTTTGGCATGTCCATTAATGTAAGTCCGAGTCTCGGGGGAACTTCATTCTTAAGATCTGAGCACGTATACGATT
Organism: Lycium ferocissimum; assembly: GCF_029784015.1. NCBI lineage: Eukaryota > Viridiplantae > Streptophyta > Magnoliopsida > Solanales > Solanaceae > Lycium > Lycium ferocissimum. The sequence goes on from NW_026727431.1 coordinate 12,872, forward strand.
CTTATTTACTTCTTAATGTTAACTTCCTTAATATGGTCAACTTATGGTTCTTAAGTCCTTTGTACAATTGGATTTCAAATTTTGCATAAGGAATGTTGTTTTTAAAGGATTCTATAACTACGAACAATCGTAACTTTCATAGACGAGCTCGGATCGCTTCGAAACGTTCGTGGGAGATCCTACAATGAATAAGGTCTCCAACTTTATAGATGGACCCGGATTGGTTTGATACTCGTCCGTGGGCCCCGAGACTTTCCCTTGTGTAGTACAAATGACTTTTGAAAGAATTTGGCGATTATTGTCTTAACCCTCGAGCGTTGGTTACTTACTTCCCTATCGGGTCTGTAATAACGATTATGCCCATAATTTCCATAAGCTATTTCCTATGGTTTGATACGTGTCTACGAGTCCTAAAGTTCGATTTGATATGTTCCCGAACGACGTACGAAAGAAATTTGATTTGACTATCGTTTTGATTCTTAAATGATGACTCGTTTTGGATATTTTATTGAGTCTTTGAAAGTGTTTTAAATGCATATAGTTGCTCACGACTCGCTCGTGCATATGGTTGTTACATCCTTCACCGAGTCCCGGCCGGTTATGTATCGTGCGCACTATGTTATTTTCCGGTGTGATGTCGTGTTACGGTTCACCGAGCTCCTCGCTAGAGGGCCGGGTTCCGTTTATATTGGTGTTATGCCGTGTTATGGCGTTATGGTAGGCTATGATGTGTTATGGGGATATGTCGGGGTACGGAGATACGAAACCTCTCGTGATGCGTGCGTGGCGCCAACGACATGCGGGCGAACCGTTCTAAGAGCCCTATGCATGATTTGTATTTTTATAAGTAAGCATTTCGATATCTTGAATATTGCACTTTGTCACGGTTTTGACTATGATCTTGTTTATTATATTTCATGCTTTGCATGATGGGCACATACTCCGTACCGACCCCCTTTCTTCGGGGGCTGCGTTTCATGCCGCGACGGATACTTATTTGGACGATCCACCGACTTAGATTCCGTTCGGTGACTTGGAGCGCTCCCTTGTTCGGGGCCTATACTTTGATCATTTCGTTATTGCATATGTGCATATGTTATTCACGCACGGCGGTCCTTTCCCCGTCCCGTCATATGATTTTGTTATTACTCTTGAGAGGCGTAGACATATATGTGTGGGTTATGGGTATTCACCGTTCGCCGTGTCCGTGTAATTTGTGGTTTGGACGTCCCCCTATACTATGATAGACTTATCGGCTTATTTGTGATATTATCTCGTTGGATTATGATAATGATATGTATATCCGTAGATTTGTAACATACGTGCACTTTTTCTCGTAAATATTTGTAATTTGTACACGGTATAAGCTACTTGTACGCTATTTCGGGTTAATGGGTGTGTACGGGTGCCCAGATCGGGCACTAGTAGCGGCCTACGGGGTTGGGTCGTGACATCACCTTCCTCACAGATCATTCTTCAGGCCATGCCAAATCCCTAACTCCTCTAAAGCAACACATCCCACTTATTGTCTATTTACGATGTTTCCTTTTCACGCTTCTTCCTGTTAGGTGTACCTAACCTAATGACCTGATTTTGAAAAAAATTCTGACAGAGTCTCCTTTATAATTCTTACTATCCAAAACCTACATGCAGCAAATACCAGCAATGCCTCAAAGGGCATATATATATATATATATATCCTAGTCACCCAGGGCTCCCAATTTCCGGTAAAAGAACAAAGTTATCAAAACTTACCTCATATATCACACCTCAAGATGTACCTGATCCTTTAGCGATCTGCCCTGCTATATCTTCTTGTTTACCTTCCCTTTTCATTCTTCACCCTTACATCTCAATCATACATGCAATATTCTTACCTTACCCGACACACATCCTCTGTGCCATTGCTTACCTTTGTACTAATTCATTCAATTGTCTAGTTCACAAACTTATGACTGAGCTCATCATCAAGAGATACATTTAATCGATTCCTCTACTTGTACTTACACTGACTTACCTCTATGTCAGCCGATCCATTATCATCTATATATATGTATATATTCTGATAACGTAGCTTCAACGAAGTGACTTACCTCTGTGACTTCCCATATCATCACTCACTTTCTCCCGTCGATACTGTGCTTCTGCTGAGATTAAAGGTTAGTATAAGGAATCTCATTTCCTATGACTTGGCTCTGTCGCACGATCTTAGATGTGAAAGAAAAGTAGCCACCCTAGATGCCCCGTAGCCTCCTGTTTATAAATATGGCGCGCTTCACACCATAAACAGGACTCTACCGGACACGACTTTGCAAACAACTTTCCGATATCACTTTGTCACACCCCAATCCCGACATGATGGGCACCCGAACCCTTAATCTGAGCCGAGCGAACCCGCTGGTTCTCGCTATATTCATGATCCTACTGGATTCTTAAATCACGAAATGAGATGCATAATGAAACCTTTTCAAAAACATTCTTTTCGTTATTCTCAAGTCAAGTAAAATCTGTAATCATATGAAATTTGTAACATAATGCATAATGATACATCGGCTTGCAGAGCCGCTTACAAAACTGACATGCTATACACGTGACTCTATCTGCAAAGTCTCTAACATCATTCCAGACACCATAACGTAGATACTCTGACTCGGCAACACTCCGGAATGAAATGGAGCTCGCCAATCCAGCTGGAACATCCTCTAGCAATATCCTCTACTCATCTGTATACACCTGCGTGGCATGAAACGCAGCGTCCACAAGAAGGGACGTCAGTACGAGCGATGTACTGAGTATGTAAGGTATGAGTAAAAACATATCAAGGGATACAAAGCATGAGTAGTAACAAGGCGAAAATGTAGAGCATATCATGAGATAAAAGAGTAACCTGTACATCTGAGTGCCTTTTAGGCGGGTACCATGCATGCTTAGTGCTGCGGAACGTGCAGCCCGATCCATATATATATTATAATGCTGCGGAACGTGCAGCCCGATCCATATAATATATTGCTGCGGAACGTGCAGCCCGATCCATATAATATATTGCTGCGGAACGTGCAACCCGATCCATTTAGCCACATATCCCACGTCCGGGCATCCCGCGTCCGGGACGGTATCATGTCATATTATACCAACTGATCAGGTGGTTACGCGTATATAACGCTCTCGCCCTTTTTCCCATATTCCCTATTTACATATACATATATCATATACATATATCATGTAAGCAGCATGCATGTGAGCCCAAAGAAAGTCATGTATCTATCGGAGTGATATAAGGTCGGTAACCTCCGATTATATTATGGAATAATCATGGTCGCTTTGTCTCACCTTGAAGGAACAATTATTATAAGGTGAGACTATCAATGAAGAATAACACCACGAGAAAACATAGAATAGGATCATAAGGCATCAATTCGTATACTTTGGAATCTTTAAAAATAGTCACCATCCTTGAATAAAATTGAGAAAATCAAGAAATAGTTCAACATTCTCATATCGTCATTGAAATCGTAGGCTTGGAATACATAGAATCATCATCATCATATTCATCATAGGAAAATATTCTCATCTTTGACATCATCGTTGTCATTGTAAAACATATCCATCGTTATTGTAACGAAAGCTTACAGAGTCATAAACCTCCGTTTTGGAAAAATACAGACATTTTGGAAAGCATTTATGGGTTATCGGAAAAAGGAATCATGTCTTGGGATCATAGACTTCTAACTTTTGAAAACAACGAAGTTATGAAAGCATTTATGAATTCGTAACCTAAGAATCATGCCTTTGAAAAAAAGGGACGAGCCTTAACATACCTGTTCAAACTTCTATTGGCTACGCTTATGTGTCCGAGCTCGTAAGTCTACATTTAAGAGGATTCACACTAACTTTATCCTCTTTATCACACACTTGTACCAAGTTTCAAACTATACTATTTTATATTCTGCCGAAAATCAGGCAGCATTTCCCCTGTTTATATGCCTAGCCCGAATTCTCAATTCAACAACCAACAACAATAATAATAATACCAACATCAAAAATATCATTTCCCATATCAAAGTATTCCATAGAACAGCCCATATGGTGTTCGCCCCATATTTCCTCCATAGAATCGTTTTATAACAATTTTACAGCTCCTTCTCCGTAAATAAATCGATATTAACACAAATAGAAAGAGATTCATACCTTTCCCTCGATAATAATGCTATATCTTCACTCCTCCACCTTGAACTTAATCCACAAAGCCTTAATACACAGTTTTGTAGTCGTAACTATACGCTGTCTGGACCGGGATTTGGGAATTATACCTGGTTTGGGCTAAAATTTGGTTCGGAGAGTTGGGGAGAACTCTCCAGAATTTTGGAGAGGTTTTTGAGGTGTTTGGTGCAGAAAATGGGGGCTTGGCCCCTTTAAATAAAGCTCCAGAATCTGCCTGCACCGCCTCTAAAAACGTTCAGCGCGATCGCGCCACCTTTGGGCGCGTTCGCGCAGACCAGTTTTTTCTGACTGCGCGTTCGTTCAGTAAAAAGGTCATAACTCTTGATCCCGATATCGTGTGGGCCCACGACATATGGTTGGAAAGAAATTTCAATTATCTACAACTTCCATTCTTTGCATTTTTCCAAATTCCAAACTTATAATATTGTTTTGGCCCCACAAAGTCAGACCATCCGAAAATATTTTCTTAAATCGTCTTTTTGGAGGACTTATGGCCATATTTGGCTTATGGGTCGCTCTTAGGACTTGCTCAACTCTCCATGTACTACTCATATGTCTCTTCATATGTCCTTTATAAAACTCCAACGTGTGGGCCCCACTTAGCGTGCAACTACGAGGATTTCTCATTAAGCAACGTACGACTTGATTTACACCATATGGTCTCTGAATGTCATATATAGGTTATTATTATCTTCTTATAATATAACCTTCATCCTGAACCCGAGCCTTCTAATTTTGTTCAGCGCGTTCGCGCCCCGTAGTGGCGCGTTCGCGCTGTATTGGCCCTTGGCCTTCTGCGCATTCGCGCCACTCCTAGGCGCGTTCGCGCAGAGCAGTTTCCTGTCTGCCAGCCCGATTTGTAACGTCCATATCTCCTTACCCCAATGTCATATTGAGTAGCGGTTTGTTGTATTGGAAACCAGACTTCCCGAACTTCACTTTTGACTTTTGTTTCAGTTCAAAACTCTTAATATACTAATACATATTCTTCTTCCGACCAAAATTTTCTTAGACCAAAAGCCTCGGAAGCTTAATGTCCTTAGTTCATTGGTCTTTCAATCCTCCTATAACCCGTTACGCGAACTCGGGCTCTTATAATGAACACCCATGATCTTGCATTTTCTGGACAATAACTCCGGTATCTGCACTTGAATAGCTAATGCTTAACGAATTTCAACGTATAAAACTACGGGGTGTAAAAATTTTCTCTCTTGTTTGCTCTATCATTCTGTAGTGTTGTAACCCTAGTAGTGACTCATTATGTGTTCATCATTTCTTAAGTGCTAAACTCAAGTCTCCTTTCAACTTGAAGGTATGCTAGGTCATGTATTGTTTGTTTACATGTTCGTACTCGTTGTTTGCTTCCATGTATTGTTGTTGTTAGTAGTGAGAGCAATTCCATGTATTGTTGCTATTAGTTTATTTGTGCTAGTGGTTTGTGTGGATGTTTGATTCATTGGGTATAACTGATGGCTGAAAATTGAGACTTGTGGAGCGAGTGCATCGTCTTCCACCGAGTCGGAGGGCATTACGACAAACACACTTCATTCATGAGATGTTGTCATTTTGCCCGCCACCTGTTCGATGAAATGCCCAACGTGTGGTGAAGTCTGAGTAACCCCAATTATGAGAGGGTTTGCGCCATGACCCAAGGATCGTATTGAATAGATAAGAAAAATACTTGCAGATTATTTGAAGCTAAGTTCGACGCACTACTACAAAAAGGGGCTTTAGCGACAATTATCTAATGGCAAAACACTAATTGCCGCTATTGCATTCTATAAAGTCCATTTATTCCGGCAATTGAACATTAACCGGTAATAAGTTGCTTTGTAGTGGCAACCCAATAGAATTGCCACAAAAAGAGTGCGCCTTTTACTAATATCTTCTCTCAAAATTTTCCCGCCGAGTTAAGCGTTCCTCCACAATGAATATTCCAAAAATTTAGAATTTCCTCCCTTGAACAATACCTTCGTAATCTCCATCTTCCTTCCAATTACAAACCCGGGTGCAATAAAGTAAGTAACGTCAAAACACCATCCCATCAACCAAGTTCTACTCAAGAAGCGTATTCTAAATCCTCTTTCCACGAAACCCTAGAAACTTTCTAAAATTCTAGTAGTCGGGTAGCGACAATTCGCACAAAGTAGGGAGAATCGATACATTGGAGGTGTAAAGCTCTGTCTTTGTTAATCAGATCCCTTCAAAGTCTAGTTCATCTCCGTGTTGCGAATGCTGCCATCGTAAGCTTCCTTTTTTCTCTGTTATTTTTAAATTTTTTATTACTTGGCTAATTTTGATTCATACTTAGATTTGTTCCTTTTGAGTTTTTCGGGTATTCTTTTTTGAATTCTTTTACAATTTTTTATAGATTTTATTTGAACTCATCTTTATCACGGCTTTTCTGTCACCAAACAATTGTGTGGCATATGGAGGAGTAACCTCAAGAGTAGTTTGGAATTCATATTGGAAATTAGTATGATTTTCTTCATGCTATCTATTTGTCTCTAGCACTTGGAACCCTTATTTGTTCACTTGTTTGCACTCTTAGATATATTGCCGGTGTTCTTAACTATGTCGCATGCCTTAAGATTTCGATTCGAATAGTTAGCCGCACCATAACTATTTGTCTATATAGACTATTAATTGATTGTTATAGGTTTATTGGTTGTGCTTTTTATAAGAAGTGTGTTAATATTAGAAGTAGTTGTGTTATACCCCTGTGGTTATGCAGGTCACATGGGTTGACTATGTCCTTATTTTGTAGTAGTTAAAACTCTTCCGCCTCCGTAAAATGCATCTTTTGTCCGTAAGTTAGATGAGTGTGAGTGCATTATGTGTATGTGAGGATTAGTATTGGATATGATTTATGTAATACATGCCTTTTAAATTTTGTTTGACAAAAATTTATTCAATATGCACTTGTATTTTTTTTCGGAAGTTTTAAGCTTCCTTCATTTGGTTACATCAAATGGTTTGCTTGAACAACACGGAAGTTATTTGGAAGTGCATTCTACTCTTTAAATTGCATCTCTGTACTTCAATCAAAAAGAAAATAAAAGAAAATCACATGAGTTTGTTAAAGGAGGAACATCAATGAGCTCTATTGCAATTTGGATTAAGTTAATTGTAACTTTGGTTTGGATTCTTAAAGATGTGGTCTCTTGTGTACTTGTTCCCGCATTAACATCTCATAGTGATTTGACGTTGTTCCTAGTTAGTATGGGAAGTTGCATAATATGGCACATCTATCAGGTTTACTAGCGTAGTCTCTTTTTGTTGGAACTGACAGTGGAGCTGAAGAATTAAATCCAGTGTCAATAACAAATTTGTCATTCACTATCAAAACGGGCATGGTCACAGGTGTCGTTCTCTTGCTGTAAGCTTTCCATTTTAATTCCCCCTTTTGTCCTCATTCTTCGCCTACTTAATTGCATTATTTATCAAATAGAGCTATGATTCTTCTTGTTGAATGTAACTCTCGTTCACCAAATTATCTTTGACTAAAAATATTTTTATATGTCAACTTAGTTACTTGTCATGGTGAAACTTGAATGGTTTAATGTCGAATTAGCTATTATGTTTTTTAACCTTTCGCATTATCTTATATTTGGAGTTATACAGATCTCTCTCTCTCTCTCTCTCTCTCTCTCTCTTCTTTTTTTTTTTTTTTTTTTTTTTTTTTTTTTTTGCAGCTAGCTAAGAGCTTATTTTTAAAAGAACGAAATATGCAAAATAGTGGCCATGAACAAGCAATACAAGCACCAGGGATGCCATTTCAATTAACAATTCCCTTTCCTTTTCATATTTGAATATATGTTGCAAATATATGTTCTTGAAATTGTGGAGAACTCATAAGAAACAAATAGTATGAACTATGCAAAATAGGTTCTTTTTGTTGCTACTATCGCCTTACATTAAAAAGGTGGAAAATTGATGTGTTGCCGACGGTCTTGATATCTCTTTATTTTAGTCTTAAAGATAAGTTATTCAAACTTTTTGCTTGCTTGACTAGTTCTTTGGCTAATATGTTAATATTTATCGAGTTCGACGCCAATGATGGCCATGAACGAGTACCACAAACATCAAGGATACCTAGTATTAACATATCAGGTTCCCTCCCTTTTCTTTTTCAACCAAAAGAGTTGTAAATTTCATTTAGGTTTGATCTAGAACTTAACCTAAGTGGAGTTTCTGATAACATGACTATATTAGGTCATATTTTCTCTTAGTTTGCTCCAAAAAGAATTGAGATGATTTTAAATGTTAGTACTTCATTTCAACATCCAAAAAGACTTGGGAGTATTTCGAATTACATCCAAGAGAATATTATTATTACGACATCGTTTGTGAACTCGACGAAACTCAAATCGAGTAGTACGTAAGGCTATTAATGATTAGGCTTAGCGAGATGACACTCACTTCCAAGTAGCAAATAGATTTAATTCAGGTGAAAGCAATGCGTACTAAAATTATACCAGGACGGAAAAGTAGAGAGCATTAATAAGAATGACCCTCAACAACTTGCACATTATGCGACTCACTTCGTCGCCAACTTCGATGAAGCTCAACCCCGCAACTTTGCCACATTTGTCCCTATTGGTGAAGATGCACCTCTCCGGTATTTAATGAACTAAAGATTAACTTACGTACATTGATGATACACATTTTGTTTTTACATTATTATTGTAATTTAAGTTGTTGTAAGCGAGGTAGCCTATCGTACTATTTAGATTATGAGTTCTACTTATTATGAACAATTATCTTTATCTTTTGTCGGTATATAGAAGTTAAACTCATGAGGTAAAGCTTTTTTTCGTTTTGTCAAGCTTTGATTTGATCTCTCGGTTGGATGGTTACAAGTAATTTGTATTACTTTAACGAGTGCGTAATGGATAAAATACATAAGAGTTTTTGTGAATATGATTAATAGGGCAAACCAAGTCAATGATGCGGTAAGTGAAAAAGCGAGACATCCTCTATTTTTATTATGACTACAATAGTTAGAAATTTTTTTTGTTTATCAAGGATTTTTTCTTTTGTGGAAAGCATATTAAAGAGAACTATCTGTGCTTTTGAACAAGCTGCACTCGTAGGAATTCATTTAAACCAACCGTCTTTTGGATGGAGTATAAAGATGTGTGTACACCCGACTCTTGAACCCATCCTTTTTTTTAAATTTGTTTTACAATTGCTCCTTAGCACTTCTTCTTTTAGCATTCTCCAATTTCACATCTACCTGACTATAAGCTACTTTGATAGTTGTGGATATTTTATGTGCAACTCTTCAATAGTCAATTATGGAAAATTTTACACGTCCAATTTACAAGGGGACAACTGTAGAGAATTTTTAAGAATTTGAGTAGCAAGTAAAATGAATCTATAATTTCACAACATAATAGATGTACATGTACTATACATTAGATTTCATACAATCAAATTCACTCTTTTTATTGTTTCAGGTCATACGGTATGAAGTTCGAAAATTTAACATGTGGAAGATATCATGAAGAGTGCGGGAACTGTTTGAAGGATAACTATTCGTAAATTTATTATTGTGGTATGCAATAGGGGTAGTTACACCAACATTAGCTATTCGGTTTAAACATGTAATATTGTTATTTAGTTCGGTGATACATAGGTTTTTATTAGTACTTGCTTTTGGTTGTCTAGATTTAATAAAGTACATTATGGTTTTATGAATTAATAATAATATGTTTTATTAGCATTTGCCTTTTTAATTGTTGTTGTTTTGCAATTAGTACTTGCTTTTGTACCTTTTATTTTTACGCTAAATTACTTATTTTTAAAGACGTTTCAATTGGATTTAGCTGTATCAAAAATGGAGGCTAAAAGTGCAAACTAAGTCATATTTGGGATGAAATTGGATTTACTGACAATAATAATGGACGCTAAATGGTAAACTAAGCCGTTTTAGAATGAGTTTAACGGCCATTAATATTGTCACTAAAAAATAGTTGTTAAATCAGACAACTTTTAGCAGCAATTTAATTGAATTCAGCGGCAATATGAATAGATGCTAAAAGGGTAGATCGAGCAATTTTGGGAATGAATTTAGTGGACATTATAGTGCCGCTAAACAATTGTTGTTAAAGCAGGTCATTTTTAGCGGCAAAAAAACATACCTTTACCAGCATTCGGCAGAATGGCCGCTAAAGGCTTTACCGACGCCAACATCACCGGTCAAAGTTTAATGGCCGGTAAATGTTTTAGCGGCAATACTTATTGCCGCTAAAGGCAATTTTTATTGCCGCTAAAGGACCTTTTTGTGGTAGTGACGGTCCGTCGATTCATTCGACGAACTGTCCTTCTTAACGTCGAATGATACTTCACAGATGGTTGAAGCAAAGCAAACTCGTCGGTGGACTCGACAGCCCATCGAATCAATCGACGGGGCGTCCTTTCCACTGTCTTTAATTTGAAATTTCCAATGACCAAATAGGGATTGATGATGAGATCAGTGGCTCATCGATCGGTTCGACAAACACTTCGACGCTCCGTCGATCTGTTCGACATCTCTTCTAGAAAATCGACGGAACCACTGGCAGCTTTGAAATATCTTATGTTTTGCATCTTTTTCTGGTTTTGCTATATTTTTATAGTTGTCTCAAAGACGAAAGGTGTGTTTTTTGCAAATATGCCTCCAAAAAATCCAGTCAAGTTGGGTGGTAGTCCTAAAAAAGTCAGAGGTCAGGGACAATCGACCCTTATTCTTAGAGATGATCCCTCCAACTCTGAACATCAAGAGGTAGTACCAACGACTACAAAGAGAGCATGGACCACCACTCCGAGTGCAGCATCACCTGTCCCAATATCCCCCCAGTCTGCAGAGAGGGAGTCATCCTCCACATCCGCTAGTGCTAGCGGAGCAACGGAACAGCAACAAGCCACTCTCACGAACCGAATTCAGATGAGGAACACGAGTGGATGCAGCTACAGAAAAGGGAGAAGCTGCAATCCGATTTCCTTATGATAGGTGCAAAAAGTACTACATAAAGGGAGAAACTATAGTCACCGGGGGTAACCCGAGGAGGAATATTCAAGAAGAGGAATAAATCAGTATGAGGCATTAGAGATTTACCCTCGGTTGCGGTCTCGTCCACTTTATCATCTAGAGGCATTCACGCGACCTCCGGGGGATTATTGCACGACCATGGTTTGGGAATTCTATGCTACCTACGGAGGAGTCTTTGCTAGGTAGCGACACAAGAACAAGAGAGATTTGAAAGCCGCCCTAAGGGTTAGATACAATGTATGTTCGGGGTGCACATGTTGATATCTCAGCCCGCACAATCAACATGTTTTATTTTGGGGATGACTTCGTTGAGCCAGCCACAGTGGAATATAATTATAAGTTTTAAAGAAGAGCGGAGCAATCTGTGAGAGAATGGTTTGCGACAATGATGGCTCGAGGTCCCACGGACAAGGCACCATGGGTGAGTAACTTGTCTGCCAAGATACATAAGGCTGATATTAGCTTGGAAGCTAAATTCTGGTGGAATTTCGTCATATATCGCATTTTGCCTATGGGAGCGGATAATATAGTCACACGGGATAGAGCAGTGGTTGTGGCTGCAATGTAATCCACGTACCTGATGAACTTGGGTGAGTTGCTCAGTAGAGCCATTCGGGCAAGTGTACCACAGGAGGCGCGCCTTATCACACAGTTATGCAGGATGGCCCAGGTGAGACACATTGATACATTCGCAGCCACTCTCCCAGCAAAAAGTGTGTGACATCACACGGAGTACGGATGAGACCATCTTAGACCACATGTACTTCACTGCTAGACTTTTCGGATGAGCAGACTGAGCATATTATAAATTCATGCCACAGGGCATAGTTGATGCGAGCCTTTCGAGGGCCCTCGGCGCCGGCTCCTCCACGCCCATACATGGCCACCAGCCACCAACGAGAGGCACCACCTCGGCTGTTATCCCGTCTTCGACTCCTATTCCTCCTTGGTAGCGCATCGACCTCGAGGATATCTTTGTCCCCAACCGAGCGAACTTCAGAGAGTGTGCCATCAAGGCAGAGCGAGCTGATCAGCAGGTGACCCGAATATTACAGTAGTTCGGTAGGTTTGTTAGCAAAGAGATTGAACTAGAGTTGGAGCCTCTTAAGGAGGATATGGAGAGGCATCACGCTATGGTGAATGTGAGACTTGACACTTTAGTGATGCGGATACTTATTATTGAGAAGAAGAGTGAGGGTGGTACTTCTGGAGATGGGAAGACCGAGCTTACACAGCTCAGAGTTAAGGTCAAGGCCCTTCGTGCATGAGAGCAGGTTATTGTGGATGACCCGACACCACTTGCGCCAGTCGCCAGCATTTCAGATTTGATCAAAGTAGTTGACTTGGTGACTGAGGAAGAGAATAGGGAAAGTCTCAAAAGAAAGAGGACCGAGTTATTGGTTGATGGTGATGATGAGGAGGAGGATGATAATGAGGATGGGGACCCCGAGTTTCAGGAGAGTATTCGTCGGTCGTGCCTAGACACGAGGTTCACCGGAGCATCTTCCAACACCAGTGCTATCCCAGCACTAGTCAGGCCGTTTACGATAGCTCGTCGGGACACACGGCCACGGGACCGATCGGCCCCACCTCCTAGGTCCCTTTGAGCCGGCGATGAGGGGTTTCATCCACGCCTAATGCGAGAGGATGCGCCTCGACGCGGCGGGGGATTAGAGCATCTCAGGTCGGCCCTCCACCATGGGGTGATGGTCTGATTTTGATGCATTGGGGACAATGCATCCTCTTTTTGCTGGCGGTGGGGTAATCTGATATTTCTTGTAGCGTATATATATGTTAAATCTTGCTTAGAGTAATTGTGACTTTAGTGGTTTTTGCATTTTGAACTTATGGCATGAATTTTGAGAACAAATTGGAATGAAAAGGATGTTTTTGAACTTGGAAATGAATTGATTTGAAATTGACCCCTCTGAAATTTTATGGCCTATCATAAGTTGTAATGAATTGACATGTATGGTTCTTTTTGTGACATCATAGATATTAGAGTATCTATGGGTTGAGTGTTCAAATCCTTATCCCATGGTGCGTGAGAGAACTTCTTGTGTTCATTGTTGGCATATGTGGATCTAGAACTTGCCTGGTAAGTTGTGCTATATTGCTTAGGATAGTTGGTTGTGAAGTGATCATAGGCTCTCCTGGTAAATAGTCACTTTATCCTTAAAAATCCCAAAACCCGTTGTATATGAATATCATTAGTTCCTCCTTTTTGAGCCTTTGACCCATTTTTCTTGATTAGCTGTAACAAACCTTTGCCCCTCTTCATGAATTAATTCCATCTTTGCACCCGTTCCCCCCTTGACGCTATGAGAGAAAAGAGGCAAATCGCCTATGTTGGGGGTGGCATATGTGTGAAGTAGAGGCTAAGAGCCTAAAGTTGGGGGTGTGTGAGTTATATAGTCGAGAATTAGATGTGATAACGAAAAAAAAATTCTAATAATTGTCTCATAGAAAGATTGTAAATTCTTGTAGGAATCAAATCACATCATAGTCATAAGTTGAAGAATTAATCATGAATAAAATGGGCGTGCAAAAAGTGAGAATGTGTAGTGTCGAGGAGGATGAGTCACTGATTCCTAAATAAGTATCCTTGTTATATCCCGCATTTTATGCAATCGGATAATTCAAGACAATCGCGGGAAGACAACAAGCAAGGCCACATTTTATTTTGTTTGACATACGAGTTGCTTATGAAAAAATTTAGAAGCGGAATTAATGAGGAAGGTCGAGGGCATAAAAAGGAAAATTTGCAAGACGACCCATGGAAATACGGAGAAAGGCTAGGGGTAAATTTGGAACTAGGGAAATGTTTTCATGAAAAAAAAAGGGGAAGTTGCTAGAATTTTCAAGAAAAGGGGCCCACTTGGCCGTGGACCCCCTTGCCATACATGGCCAAATAGAGTTAAGCGAGCTTAGGGGCAAATGTTTAATTATAATTGGAGGAGTATATATGTATATGTATGGAAAGATGACTTAGTCATCTTAAGTCCCCTAAATTTTCAAGAATACAAAGCAAGAAAGAAAAAGAGAACAAGAGAGAAAGAAGAAAAACAAGAGGTGGCCGTTCGGCCTTGAGAAAAAAAAGAAAAGAAAGAAAGAGTTCTCAAGTTGTTTCCCTAGCCAAATAATCCCTTGAAGGGCCCATAACAAGGTGGAATTGTTGTTGAAGCAAGAAAAGTTTATAATCATACAAGTTGCCAAGTGAAGGATTCAAGTGAAAAGGTAAGAATTCATCTTTTTCTTCATATGTTATGGATGTTGTGCATGTTGTGGTGTATAAAAATGGATGGAATTCATGAGATGGAGGCATGTGTGTGTGTGGCCGTGACCCCTAGGGGCAGTCCGTGTGGGTGTGTATGTGTTGTGTGTTATGTTGTGTTATGTTGTGTGTTGGTTGTTGTTGTAGAGTGTAGAAACTATGGGAATTCATGAGAAGTAGGCATAAGGGGGGTTGGCCGAATGGTATAGGCCATGGTAGGGTGTGTTGAATTAATTTTACCTTGCATTATGATTGTTGTTATGGTAAGTTCTATAATGTAAAATGAAGATTTAATGATTAAGGAGTGAAGTTGTGTTAGTTGTGGATTATGGGAAGAGTTGATATAATGTTAGTATGATCTTGTGATTGAAGTTATGTAAATCGAATGTTATGTTCTTATATGTATGGAAGACAATGACATTGGCATGGTGTTGTTGGAATACATATTATGAGGTTGTTATTATTTTCATTGAAGTTGGAAAGTTTTGGAAGAAGTAGTAAATTGATTGAATTTGGAAATTGTTAGTATTGTTGTTGAGTTATGTTAATAGTTTGGCCGGGTTTGAATTCCCGGATTGTTGTTGTTGAGAATTTGGCTATGTTGAATGTTGAGGATGGTATATTTACAGAGGAAGTGCTGCCGAAATTTCGGTAGCCAAGTGTTTCCTTAAGATTCTAACTCTAAGGACCCTAATAAGAGTTTTGGTAAATATGACCAATTTGCAGATTTTGACGAAGTTGCGACAATTGGTCGGAATAGCTAAAGAGGCCGGAAGAGGTATGTAAGGTTTCCCCTTCCTTTCTTGGCATGTCTTAGACGTATAGGTTTGATTTCGCGCCTCGGGACTTTCCTAACTCTAGAAATCCGCGATTGAAAATAAATCTTGTTCATTCGGTAAGATTGAATTAAAAGTACTTGAATTGTGAAAGGAGTGTCTAAATATTCTAGAACGTGCAAGGATAAGACCGATTACCCTAAGGCCTTCATAAGTAACGTCATGACACGTATTACGAGGTAAGTTGAGTACGCCACCTCATTTGACTCGAGGTGGGCCCCTTTGTTCTCGGGTTTTCTTTAGTGCTCGATTATTAAACAATAAGTGTTGTAACTACTTTAATGAGAATACTTCTACGACGATAATGATAACGAGAATCGAGAGCGCTATATGCGCGCTAATAAATGAACATGGTATAAGTATATAATATAATAAGCGAGTCGGACGCTATACGCTGATATATATTCATACATGGAATTTTCATATATTTATGGGCGCTATAGACGCCGATATTTATACATGAATTTTCATATATTCATGGGGCGCTATAGTAGGCGATATTCATACATGGAATTTTCATATATTTATGGGGAAAAAGGGAGGTAATGGCGAGAGCGTTATCTACGCGTATCCACCGATCGGTTGGCATTACATGACTTGATATCGTCCGGACGCGGGATGCCGGACGCGGGATGTGCATATTTATGGTTAAATGGATCGGCTACCGACGCCTCGTATTATAATATATTCTATATTTTATGCATTTATGTATGCATATAAATGAGTAAGGAAAGTTGAGAAAGCACGGCATACGCGAGGGCACCTATATATACGAGGTTATGTTACGTCCCGGGACTTGAGTTGTAATCCTTTTATGTCATTACGCATGATTTATGTTCTCGTATATTACTATTCATGCCTTACATACTCGGTACACTATTCGTGCGCGCCCCTTCTTGTGGGCGCGCGTTTCATGCCGCGAGTCGGCGGACGGGAGGATTTGATCCTTGAGCCCTACCGGCCGTACTCTAGCGCTCCGTTGTTCCGGAGCACACCTCATCTACGTAGTACTCCTTCATGTATATATTTTTGAGCACGACGTACTCGGCTCTTTCTATGTATAAATGTACTATGTCTAGAGGCTCGTAGACGGATGTGTACGATCGATTATGTATAGTTAAATATGTGGTATCTTGGCATATTAATGCCGTTGTATGGAACGATAGCGAGGCTAATTAGTCTATGTCCATAATGACGCTGCTAATGTTAATGTTCAGTTCGAAAAAAAATGCGGCACTGTTTATACGACTTGCTAAGAAGTACAGGTAGCATGATAAGTAAGGGGTGCTCGGTACAAGTATCGGGTTCCCGTCACGGCCCCTAGTTGGGTCGTGACAATCCTGCCCGTCCCCGAGCCTACATTACAACCCAAGAACAAGTCATATAGTGATCACAACTGAACCATCCGAAAGTGTTAGGCATTGAAATTAAGGGCAAGCATATGGTATCTGCACTTATACATCATGAACTTCTTTGTGAGCGTGAGCGCTTTCTATTCTCATTTATCCTTCTCCTGGTTCTTATCTTAAAATTATGTGCGGGACATTCTCTAATCTAGGTGAGGGCATAATGGTGAATACTCGCACGCATAAATACTTCTGATGATGTGATATCATTGATTGAAGCGTCATCGTCAATTCTAATAAGTTATTATGAAAGAACTTTGTTTTGAAATGAAGAAAGAGGGAGTTGATGTGGAAATGCACATGCCGGTAGTGATGAACAAACACCATTGTGGTTACTTTTACTTTATTTTTTAGTATAATTGTAGTTTTTATTTTGTAGTTGTTTATCTGACTTGCTTGAAGACAAGCAACGATCCTAAGTTGGGGGTGTTGATGTGCCGCAGATTTGTGGCATATTCGACGCCTTTTTATTATGAATTTTGGTTATTTTCAAGTAATTATGACTCATTTTAATGTGTTTTTGCTGTGTTTTAGGAAGACGATGGCCCAAAAGCAAAAACAAAGAAAAAAGGAAAAATTGCTCGGAAATGAAGATTCGACGGTCCGTTGATCAGTCGACGGACCATCCTTTGAAACGTGGATAAGTTCAATTTTCCAGTGATGGCCTAAGTTGAAGCGGACAAAGGACGGAGTCATCGACAAAGCGTCGACCTGATTGACGTTTCATTGTTTATGTCGTCAAACAGATTTGTCTACCAGAAGAGAGAAAGACAGAATAATCAACGGGCCCCATCAAGGCGAGTCGACGCCAGTGTCGAATGGACCATAAAACTGAAGAAACAAAGGACAAAGTCATCGATGGACCGTTTAACTGATCGATGGTCCGTCGATCATGCTACCAGGGGCAGTTTTGCCAATTGCTGATGTGAGTTTTTGGAGCCTATTTAAAGAACATTTTAGGTTTTTGTACACATCAGATTTTCCCTAACATTTAACACTTTTTCCATTGGTAGGTGAGCATTGAATACACCACTTTTGCAGCTTAGTGAAGACAAAAAGATTCCATTCCCATCTTTATTACACTTTGTGAAAGCTTTATGTCTTTATTATTGCTTACTACTTTTGTGACCAATATGTGTGAGTAGTTTATTATAATCAAAGTTATTGACCCAAATGATGGGTGTTATGTAATGGGTGTCTAATATTGTGTATATATATATATATATATATATATATATATATATATATATATATATATATAATGGGTTGTGATGTGATTTATTATTTCTCATATTCATTGTTAGTTAGTGGTTGCAAACACTTACTTTTGCACAAACCCTAGTTTTTTTTTTTTTTGAAAGATGAACAAGGGTTTGAGTTGAAATAATATAACAAGGACTCGGGGCGCTAACCCTCGTTTAATGAACTCACTTAGGGATAGAATGAGTTCTACTTGGCATATTTAATCGGTTGTACTTGCAACTTTCTATATTTGGGAAAATCATGAAACGAAATACTTTCTAACTATTGAAAAATAGTAGAAAGTGCATTAGAGATTAAGTACATGAAAAACCACGGACCATTAGAAATATATCATATTGATACCCATAGCATAACATCTAATCACAGCGGGAACACGACTGTGGTTCTTTTAATCCAAACAAATTCCAAATACTTCAAAATAGTGAATACAAACCAAAACCCTTTTTCTACACTAGTCGGAATAGAATTAAAGTCTTTAGAGATTAGTAACATATATAATTAGTATTTATTTCACACTTTATTCCCTGTGGGATTCGACCCCAACCTAGTTGGGTTACTATATTTGATACCGACCGCCTTACGCCATAATTTAGGTGTAATTTGAGTGTATCAAATTTTGGCAGATTGCCGTGGAATGCGATTTTGAAAGTTACTAATTGTTAAATACTTTTCTTTAAATATTTTTCAATTCCATCACTCTGTTTGTTGTCTCTTCGTTATTAGGCAACAGATGGCTGGCAGAGCCAACCGAAACAGTCGAAGAAATCAAAATCAAGAGGGGCTTCAGATAAATCCTCCTGCACCTGTACCAGTAGCGAGAGAGGATGAGAATGTATTTGTGGATTTTATGAGTGATGCGGAGTATCACATTGCGGTAGTTCCTTCTTAAGTTTGAAATGCAAACTTCAAAAGTAGAGAGTCGTCTACTGCATTTATGTGTGTGAACCTTGAGGTACTTCCAAAAATTCTTTGGAGAAATGCCCGCTTCGCCGTCTCAAGAATTTCTTGCATGTATGTACTCAACAAACAAATGCGGCTACATTCATCCACATTGATCTTTGTCACACGGACCACGACTAGGGGGCCATGACGGAGTGCCGGAGCGAGCTACCCGAGTACCATTACACTAATCATCAAAGTCATTCGAACATATAACTCCGGAAATACATGGATATACATAAGCCCTCACGGCTACAAAAATGATATACAAATGTACAATGCGATCATCATGGGACATCAACTACCCACACGTATGCATCTACGAGCCTCTACTAGAGTAATAGACATAAGGATGGGACAAGTTCTAGACATAAGGACAGGACAGGACCCCGTAGTGCCCAAATATATACACAAAATAATATATCAAAAATAGCACCTTCGGACTAATGGAGTGCTCCAACCAGTCCCCGATCGGCTCACTATAGAATGCGGTCACCTCCGCATCTGCCTGGGCATGAACACAACGTCCAAAAAGAATGAACGTCAGTACGAATAAAGTATTGAGTATGTAAGGCATGAATAATACTAGCATAATAAAGAAGTCATGAAATGTAAGATGAAGATATAACCTATTTATCCTTTAAAGGAAAACACATGTCATACATATCACATATACCATCATTGTTAACCCGCATCCGGGTAAGCATCGCACACCGCCCACTAGTGGTGTCATGTCTGGCCCTCTAGGCACGGTGTGATCATATGCAGCCCGCCTTCGCGGTGACATGTCACACGTGCTAGGCACGGTGTAATCGTATGCGACCCGCCTTCGCGGTGACATGTCCGGCCTTCTAGGCACGGTGTAACCTCATCATCATATACTTATCATAAAGCATGCATTAGAACTCAAGATAATCTATAACTATATAGGTCGGGAGTCCAGGTTCCATTGTGATACAATGAGAGCTTCGTAGAGATATCCATTTCAAGTCGAGCTAGGGATCACGTCTTTGGAGACTTACTAGGTGCTTGGATTGAAGGCATGAGCTCAAGAATATGCTAAAATGGAAGTATAGGCCTCATTTGGATGAAGTAGGGAAGAAGGCCTTTCTCATCTTTTAAGAAGACTACTAGCCAACCAGACCCTTACTTAGGTAAGGGTATTATTGTAATAAATGATTTCCTTTTTTTTTT